>NC_092093.1:1658576-1741076 GCF_045679555.1 Salvelinus alpinus | reverse complement strand
ACCATCACCTCCTCTTCCATGCTTCACGGTGGGAACCACACATGTGGAGATCATCTGTTCACCTATTCTGCGTCTCAAAGACACGGCGGTTGGAACCAAAAATCTAAAATCTGGACTCATCAGACCAAAGGACAGATTTCCACCAGTCTAATCTCCATTGCTCGTGTTTGTTGGCCCAACCAAGTCTCTTCTTCTTATTGGTGTCCTTTAGTAGTAGTTTTCACCAGTATGTGTTGCAGTTTTCACCAGTGTGAGGTGCAGTTTTCACCAGTATGTGTTGCAGTTTTCACCAGTATGTGGTGCAGTTTTCACCAGTATGTGGTGCAGTTTTCACCAGTATGTGGTGCAGTTTTCACCAGTATGTGGTGCAGTTTTCACCAGTATGTGGTGCAGTTTTCACCAGTATGTGGTGCAGTTTTCACCAGTGTGAGGTGCAGTTTTCACCAGTATGTGGTGCATTGTCACAACTCTTAACAGATCATCAAAAAGGACACAAAACTGCTCTCAGTTGATCACTTAAATGTTTGGTAAAACCTATAGATTTTACATGGGAAACTGATTTGTCTACTGCAGATGTGGAAAACTATATAATGAAAATGTATGTCTGTAAAGTAGAAACATTAAAGTACGATATGTCCTACTATGATGATGACTTTTGTGATTTTACTTCACAATAACAATAATGGTACCCAGAATAGCAGATGGTACAACAGGTGCAGAAAAATGCTTTGTGTTTCCAGCTCCTTCAGGGCAGTAATACAATATCACTATGCAAATAGTCCACAAAGTCCAAAACAGGAAAGAAATGCATTCCCTTTACAGTAAAGACGTGTCCAGAATGTAGTTGCCTTTTTGATTGGGGGGTACTGTAATACCGTATAGTACTGTAATACTGTAATACCGTATAGTACTGTAATACTGTAATACCGTATAGTACTGTAATACTGTAATACCGTATAGTACTGTAATACTGTAATACCGTATAGTACTGTGATACTGTAATACCGTATAGTACTGTGATACTGTAATACCGTATAGTACTGTGATACTGTAATACCGTATAGTACTGTAATACCGTATAGTACTGTAATACCGTATAGTACTGTAATACTGTAATACCGTATAGTACTGTAATACTGTAATACCGTATAGTACTGTAATACTGTAATACCGTGCATACTGAAAGTATTCAAACCTCTTGACTTTTTCCACATTTGTGACCGACCGCCTTGATTCGGTCTTATGTAGCAAAATGTTAGTGTGTTCTTTACATTGGATAAAAGTAGAGACACAGAGCTACAAAATGGTATGTCATACACTACAGTTGAGGAACAATGGGGAAATAATTCTGCTATGAAAGTTGACAAACTTGTAACCTCACTTTTTAGTAAATGGCCCCTGAATGTTTTGGTACACCTGCTGAGAGTTCTTCTTTGTCTACACCCATTCAGCCTCGTCCACACCCTCTTAAGCCTTAGCCCCACCCTTATCTTTAAGGATTCTCATATGAGGTCATCTCTTTAAGGATTCTCATGTGAGGTCATTTCTTTAAGGATTCTCATGTGAGGTCATTTCTTTAAGGATTCTCATGTGAGGTCATTTCTTTAAGGATTCTCATGTGAGGTCATCTCTTTAAGGATTCTAATGTGAGGTCATTTCTTTAAGGATTCTAATGTGAGATCATCTCTTTAAGGATTCTCGTGTGAGGTCATTTCTTTAAGGATTCTAATGTGAGGTCATCTCTTTAAGGATTCTAATGTGAGGTCATTTCTTTAAGGATTCTAATGTGAGGTCATCTCTTTAAGGATTCTAATGTGAGGTCATCTCTTTAAGGATTCTCATGTGAGGTCATGTGCTAAACAGTGAGTGGTATAGTACAGATTGCGCCTAGTTTCTAGTTTCCTAATTTCTTCACATTTTGCTACATTACAGACTTATTTAAAAATGGATTCCACCAAAATATCCTGGTCAATCTATACACAATATGCCATAATGACTAAGCAAAAACTGTTTTTTAGAAATGACTGCAAATTGATTAAAAAAACAACAACTGAAATATCATATTTACATAAGTATTCAGACCCTTTACTCAGTACTTTATTGATGCACCTTTGGCAGTGATTACAGCCTAGAATCTTCTAGGGTATGACGCTACAAGCTTGGTACACCTGTATTTGGGGAGTTTCTCCCATTCTTCTCTGCAGATCCTCTCAAGCTCTGTCAGGTTGTATGCGTCGCTGCACAGATATTTTCAGGTCTCTCCAGAGATGTTAGATCGGGTTCAAGTCCGGGCTCTGGCTGGGTCACTCAAGGACATTCAGAGACTTGACCCAAAGCCCCTCCTGCGTTGTCTTGGCTGGGTTTATGTCCCTAGTTACCTCCATGGAGACCAGAGAGGCCCAACGGCGTGTTAAGATGTCAAGTCTACCGCTGCAATGCATGGTGGGAGGGTCCAGAGAGGGAGGGTGTTTTGGAGTGTAAAAGTGTGTTTGTGGGAGGGTCCAGAGAGGGAGGGTGTTTTGGAGTGTAAAAGTGTGTTTTTTTGGGAGGGTCCAGAGAGGGAGGGTGTTTTGGAGTGTAAAAGTGTGTTTGTGGGAGGGTTTGTGGGAGGGTCCAGAGAGGGAGGGTGTTTTGGAGTGTAAAAGTGTGTTTGTGGGAGGGTTTGTGGGAGGGTCCAGAGAGGGAGGGTGTTTTGGAGTGTAAAAGTGTGTTTGTGGGAGGGTTTGTGGGAGGGTCCAGAGAGGGAGGGTGTTTTGGAGTGTAAAAGTGTGTTTGTGTAGATACACTGTGTGTATGTGTACACCCTTTTAAATTAGTGGATTTGGCTTTTTCAACCACAGCTGTTGGTGACAGGTGTATAAAGTCGACTACACAGCCATGCATTCTCCGTAGACCAACAAAAGCATGAGAATAGCCGTAGTGAAGAGCTCAGTCCAATGTGGCCCAATAGGATGCCACCATTCCAACAAGTCATGTTATTGTGAAGTGGAAATGACTAAGAGCAACAGCGGCTCGGCCGCAAAGTGGTAGACCACACAAGCTCACAGAACGTGACTGCCGAGTGTTGAAGTGAGTAGCTCGTCAACATCCTCTGTCCTCGGTTGCGACACTCACAAGGAGTTCCAAACTGCCTCTGGAAGCAACGTCAGCACGATAACTGTTGGTCGAGAGCTTCATGAAATGGGTTTCCGTGGCCGAGCAACCACACACAAGCCTAAGAACACCATGCGCAATGCCAAGCGTCGGCTGGAGTGGTGTAAAGCTCACCGCCATTGGACTATGGAGCAGTGGAAACGCGTTCTCTGGAGTGATGAATCACGCTTCACCATCTGGCAGTCCGGCAGACAAATCTGTGTTTGGCGGATGCCAGGAGAACGCTACTTGCCCGAATGCAACTGTAAAGTTTGGTGGAGGAGAAATAATGGTCTGGAGCTGTTTTTCATGGTTCGGCCCCTTAGTTACAACAAACAATTAAATTCTAGAAGATTCTGTGCTTCAATCTTTGTGGCAACAGTCTGGGGAAGGCCTTATCCTGTTTCAGCAATACAATGCCCCTGTGCACAAAGTGAAGTTCATACAGAAATGCTTTGTCGAGATCGGTATGGAAGAACTTGACTGGCTCTGACCTCAACTCCATCGAACACCTTTGGGATTAATTGGAACACCGACTGTAAACCAGGCCTCATCGCCCAAAATCAGTGTCCCCGACCTCACTAATACTCTTCTTGCTGAATAACAAACAGCAATGTTCCAACAACTAGTAGAAAGCCTTCCCAGAAGAGTGGAGGCTGTTACAGTAGGGTGGTCCATCTCCATGGTAATGACCATGACTTTGGAATGAGATGTTGGACAATAAGGTGTCCACACACTTTTGGCCATATGGTGAATCTGACTCTATGAATGTGTTTGTGGATAATCTAACTGTGTGTGTGTGTGTGTGTGTGTGTGTGTGTGTGTGTGTGTGTGTGTGTGTGTGTGTGTGTGTGTGTGTGTGTGTGTGTGTGTGTGTGTGTGTGTGTGTGTGTGTGTGTGTGTGTGTGTGTGTTGCAGGATGGGCTTGGAGGCTCTGGCAGAGTCCTATGGGTTCTGGCGTCCTTCCCTCCTGACGTTTGAAGACATCCCTGGAATGAAACAAGGTGACAACGTTTCTGTTAGAAGTAGAAGTTTGTTAAGTTATTGACACAACAACTTTATGAGGTAATGTTAATGTCTATAATGATACTGGTGTCTCTAACCCCCTGATACTGGTGTCTCTAACCCCCTGTCTGTCTATAATGATACTGGTGTCTCTAACCCCCTGTCTGTCTATAATGATACTGGTGTCTCTAACCCCCTGATACTGGTGTCTCTAACCCCCTGATACTGGTGTCTCTAACCCCCTGATACTGGTGTCTCTAACCCCCTGTCTGTCTATAATGATACTGGTGTCTCTAACCCCCTGTCTGTCTATAATGATACTGGTGTCTCTAACCCCCTGTCTGTCTATAATGATACTGGTGTCTCTAACCCCCTGTCTGTCTATAATGATACTGGTGTCTCTAACCCCCTGTCTGTCTATAATGATACTGGTGTCTCTAACCCCCTGATACTGGTGTCTCTAACCCCCTGTCTGTCTATAATGATACTGGTGTCTCTAACCCCCTGTCTGTCTATAATGATACTGGTGTCTCTAACCCCCTGATACTGGTGTCTCATACCCCCTGTCTATAATGATACTGGTGTCTCTAACCCCCTGATACTGGTGTCTCTAACCCCCTGTCTGTCTATAATGATACTGGTGTCTCTAACCCCCTGATACTGGTGTCTCTAACCCCCTGTCTCTCTATAATGATACTGGTGTCTCTAACCCCCTGTCTGTCTATAATGATACTGGTGTCTCTAACCCCCTGATACTGGTGTCTCTAACCCCCTGTCTGTCTATAATGATACTGGTGTCTCTAACCCCCTGTCTGTCTATAATGATACTGGTGTCTCTAACCCCCTGTCTGTCTATAATGATACTGGTGTCTCTAACCCCCTGATACTGGTGTCTCTAACCCCCTGATACTGGTGTCTCTAACCCCCTGTCTCTCTATAATGATACTGGTGTCTCTAACCCCCTGTCTGTCTATAATGATACTGGTGTCTCTAACCCTGATACTGGTGTCTCTAACCCCCTGATACTGGTGTCTCTAACCCCCTGTCTGTCTATAATGATACTGGTGTCTCTAACCCCCTGTCTGTCTATAATGATACTGGTGTCTCTAACCCCCTGTCTGTCTATAATGATACTGGTGTCTCTAACCCCCTGATACTGGTGTCTCTAACCCCCTGATACTGGTGTCTATAACCCCCTGTCTGTCTATAATGATACTGGTGTCTCTAACCCCCTGATACTGGTGTCTCTAACCCCCTGATACTGGTGTCTCTAACCCCCTGTCTGTCTATAATGATACTGGTGTCTCTAACCCCCTGTCTGTCTATAATGATACTGGTGTCTCTAACCCCCTGTCTGTCTATAATGATACTGGTGTCTCTAACCCCCTGTCTGTCTATAATGATACTGGTGTCTCTAACCCCCTGATACTGGTGTCTCTAACCCCCTGTCTGTCTATAATGATACTGGTGTCTCTAACCCCCTGATACTGGTGTCTCTAACCCCCTGTCTGTCTATACTGATACTGGTGTCGCTAACCCCCTGATACTGGTGTCTCTAACCCCCTGTCTGTCTATAATGATACTGGTGTCTCTAACCCCCTGATACTGGTGTCTCTAACCCCCTGATACTGGTGTCTCTAACCCCCTGATACTGGTGTCTCTAACCCCCTGTCTGTCTATAATGATACTGGTGTCTCTAACCCCCTGTCTGTCTATAATGATACTGGTGTCTCTAACCCCCTGTCTGTCTATAATGATACTGGTGTCTCTAACCCCCTGTCTGTCTATAATGATACTGGTGTCTCTAACCCCCTGTCTGTCTATAATGATACTGGTGTCTCTAACCCCCTGATACTGGTGTCTCTAACCCCCTGTCTGTCTATAATGATACTGGTGTCTCTAACCCCCTGTCTGTCTATAATGATACTGGTGTCTCTAACCCCCTGATACTGGTGTCTCTAACCCCCTGTCTGTCTATAATGATACTGGTGTCTCTAACCCCCTGATACTGGTGTCTCTAACCCCCTGTCTGTCTATAATGATACTGGTGTCTCTAACCCCCTGATACTGGTGTCTCTAACCCCCTGTCTCTCTATAATGATACTGGTGTCTCTAACCCCCTGTCTGTCTATAATGATACTGGTGTCTCTAACCCCCTGATACTGGTGTCTCTAACCCCCTGTCTGTCTATAATGATACTGGTGTCTCTAACCCCCTGTCTGTCTATAATGATACTGGTGTCTCTAACCCCCTGTCTGTCTATAATGATACTGGTGTCTCTAACCCCCTGATACTGGTGTCTCTAACCCCCTGATACTGGTGTCTCTAACCCCCTGTCTCTCTATAATGATACTGGTGTCTCTAACCCCCTGTCTGTCTATAATGATACTGGTGTCTCTAACCCCCTGATACTGGTGTCTCTAACCCCCTGATACTGGTGTCTCTAACCCCCTGTCTGTCTATAATGATACTGGTGTCTCTAACCCCCTGTCTGTCTATAATGATACTGGTGTCTCTAACCCCCTGTCTGTCTATAATGATACTGGTGTCTCTAACCCCCTGATACTGGTGTCTCTAACCCCCTGATACTGGTGTCTCTAACCCCCTGATACTGGTGTCTCTAACCCCCTGATACTGGTGTCTCTAACCCCCTGATACTGGTGTCTCTAACCCCCTGTCTGTCTATAATGATACTGGTGTCTCTAACCCCCTGTCTGTCTATAATGATACTGGTGTCTCTAACCCCCTGTCTGTCTATAATGATACTGGTGTCTCTAACCCCCTGTCTGTCTATAATGATACTGGTGTCTCTAACCCCCTGATACTGGTGTCTCTAACCCCCTGTCTGTCTATAATGATACTGGTGTCTCTAACCCCCTGATACTGGTGTCTCTAACCCCCTGTCTGTCTATACTGATACTGGTGTCGCTAACCCCCTGATACTGGTGTCTCTAACCCCCTGATACTGGTGTCTCTAACCCCCTTATACTGGTGTCTCTAACCCCCTGATACTGGTCTCTAACCCCCTGTCTCTCTCTCTACAGGAGTCCCAGGGTTGCATGGAGGTTCATCTCACCTGCTCTCCTCTTCTCCTTGCTCCTCCCCATTCAAGGTGTGCTCTCTTTCTCCCCTGGACTACACCTGCAGCAGACCAACACACACTCACACACACAACCTCCATCGCTACGGCAACCCCGCTTCCCCCTTCCCCCTTCCTGCGTTACGAAGACCGTCAGCTTATGACAGTGAAGTATTCTGCTCGTTGTCCTTACCCCGCTCTCAGATTGGCTACCTGCAACCACACCCCCCCCAGGGCTACGGTAGTATCTGCCTGCATTCCCCCCACTACGGTCTCTACGGTTACTCCGACCCCCCCACTCACATCGCAGCCAGCCCAGACAAGATGGCGGTTGCTGGTGGCGCTGTGGCCAATCAGAACCCTTTCCTCGGCTCTTACCCCAGTGGAACCCCGACGGACAGTCTGGGCATGCTCAATGGAGACCAGCAGGCCAACTTCCTGTTTGACTCTCGGACGCTGGGATTGTCTGTGAGCCAGTCAGGGGGAGGGGCTTCACAGGTCACCGCCCACATGAGCTGAGACACGCTCCTTAACCCTGACCCCTGAGGTTGCTATGGCAACAGGCTGCTGCTCCGTGGAGAGGGTGTGGTGTGGAATCACCAGCCAATGAGGAGTGACGAGACATCTCACAGACCTATGGGGAGAAAGAGAGCTTTGGAGACTGTGTTGAAGAGAGAACACTGACTAATGGGATATTGTTATTAGTTGTTGTTATTGATGTTGTTATTAGGGACATGTTGTTATTAGTTGTTGTTATTGATGTTGTTATTAGTTGTTGTTATTGATGTTGTTATTAGGGACATGTTGTTATTAGTTGTTGTTATTGATGTTGTTATTAGTTGTTGTTATTGATGTTGTTATTAGGGACATGTTGTTGTTATTGATGTTGTTATTAGGGACATGTTGTTGTTATTGATGTTGTTATTAGGGACATGTTGTTGTTATTGATGTTGTTATTAGGGACATGTTGTTGTTATTGATGTTGTTATTAGGGACATGTTGTTGTTATTGATGTTGTTATTAGGGACATGTTGTTGTTATTGATGTTGTTATTAGGGACATGTTGTTATTAGTTGTTGTTATTGATGTTGTTATTAGTTGTTGTTATTGATGTTGTTATTAGGGACATGTTGTTGTTATTGATGTTGTTATTAGGGACATGTTGTTGTTATTGATGTTGTTATTAGGGACCTGTTGTTGTTATTGATGTTGTTATTAGGGACCTGTTGTTGTTATTGATGTTGTTATTAGGGACCTGTTGTTGTTATTGATGTTGTTATTAGGGACCTGTTGTTGTTATTGATGTTGTTATTAGGGACCTGTTGTTGTTATTGATGTTGTTATTAGGGACATGTTGTTGTTATCGATGTTGTTTTTTCTAAGCATCTGATTAAAGGAATAAATGGACACGACGAGATACTGGCACATCTGGAGAGGTCTGGTATGAACAATTCTGGAGACTCCAGTTATACACAGAGACAGAGAGACAGAGAGACAGACTCCAGTTATACACAGAGACAGAGAGACAGAGAGACAGAGAGACAGACTCCAGTTATAAACAGAGACAGAGAGACAGAGAGACAGACTCCAGTTATACACAGAGACAGAGAGACAGACTCCAGTTATAAACAGAGACAGAGAGACAGAGAGACAGACTCCAGTTATACACAGAGACAGAGAGACAGAGAGACAGAGAGACAGACTCCAGTTATAAACAGAGACAGAGAGACAGAGAGACAGACTCCAGTTATAAACAGAGACAGAGAGACAGAGACAGAGAGACAGACTCCAGTTATACACAGAGACAGAGAGACAGAGAGACAGACTCCAGTTATAAACAGAGACAGAGAGACAGACTCCAGTTATAAACAGAGACAGAGAGACAGAGAGACAGACTCCAGTTATAAACAGAGACAGAGAGACAGACTCCAGTTATACACAGAGACAGAGAGACAGAGAGACAGACTCCAGTTATACACAGAGACAGAGAGACAGACTCCAGTTATACACAGAGACAGAGAGACAGACTCCAGTTATAAACAGAGACAGAGAGACAGACTCCAGTTATACACAGAGACAGAGAGACAGACTCCAGTTATACACAGAGACAGAGAGACAGACTCCAGTTATACACAGAGACAGAGAGACAGAGAGACAGAGAGACAGACTCCAGTTATAAACAGAGACAGAGAGACAGAGAGACAGACTCCAGTTATACACAGAGACAGAGAGACAGACTCCAGTTATAAACAGAGACAGAGAGACAGAGAGACAGAGAGACAGAGAGACAGACTCCAGTTATAAACAGAGACAGAGAGACAGAGAGACAGACTCCAGTTATACACAGAGACAGAGAGACAGACTCCAGTTATAAACAGAGACAGAGAGACAGAGAGACAGAGAGACAGAGAGACAGACTCCAGTTATAAACAGAGACAGAGAGACAGAGAGACAGAGAGACAGAGAGACAGAGAGACAGACTCCAGTTATAAACAGAGACAGAGAGACAGACTCCAGTTATAAACAGAGACAGAGAGACAGAGAGACAGACTCCAGTTATACACAGAGACAGAGAGACAGAGAGACAGAGAGACAGAGAGACAGAGAGACAGAGAGACAGACTCCAGTTATAAACAGAGACAGAGAGACAGACTCCAGTTATAAACAGAGACAGAGAGACAGACTCCAGTTATTAACAGAGACAGAGAGACAGAGAGACAGAGAGACAGAGAGACAGACTCCAGTTATACACAGAGACAGAGAGACAGACTCCAGTTATAAACAGAGACAGAGAGACAGACTCCAGTTATTAACAGAGACAGAGAGACAGAGAGACAGAGAGACAGACTCCAGTTATAAACAGAGACAGAGAGACAGACTCCAGTTATAAACAGAGACAGAGAGACAGAGAGACAGACTCCAGTTATAAACAGAGACAGAGAGACAGACTCCAGTTATAAACAGAGACAGAGAGACAGACTCCAGTTATAAACAGAGACAGAGAGACAGAGAGACAGAGAGACAGACTCCAGTTATAAACAGAGACAGAGAGACAGACTCCAGTTATAAACAGAGACAGAGAGACAGAGAGACAGACTCCAGTTATAAACAGAGACAGAGAGACAGACTCCAGTTATAAACAGAGACAGAGAGACAGACTCCAGTTATAAACAGAGACAGAGAGACAGAGAGACAGACTCCAGTTATAAACAGAGACAGAGAGACAGACTCCAGTTATAAACAGAGACAGCGAGACAGACTCCAGTTATAAACAGAGACAGAGAGACAGAGAGACAGACTCCAGTTATACACAGAGACAGAGAGACAGACTCCAGTTATAAACAGAGACAGAGAGACAGAGAGACAGAGAGACAGACTCCAGTTATACACAGAGACAGAGAGACAGACTCCAGTTATAAACAGAGACAGAGAGACAGACTCCAGTTATAAACAGAGACAGAGAGACAGACTCCAGTTATACACAGAGACAGAGAGACAGACTCCAGTTATAAACAGAGACAGAGAGACAGACTCCAGTTATTAACAGAGACAGAGAGACAGACTCCAGTTATAAACAGAGACAGAGAGACAGACTCCAGTTATAAACAGAGACAGAGAGACAGACTCCAGTTATACACAGAGACAGAGAGACAGACTCCAGTTATACACAGAGACAGAGAGACAGACTCCAGTTATTAACAGAGACAGAGAGACAGACTCCAGTTATAAACAGAGACAGAGAGACAGACTCCAGTTATAAACAGAGACAGAGAGACAGAGAGACAGACTCCAGTTATACACAGAGACAGAGAGACAGAGAGACAGACTCCAGTTATACACAGAGACAGAGAGACAGACTCCAGTTATACACAGAGACAGAGAGACAGACTCCAGTTATAAACAGAGACAGAGAGACAGAGAGACAGACTCCAGTTATACACAGAGACAGAGAGACAGAGAGACAGACTCCAGTTATACACAGAGACAGAGAGACAGACTCCAGTTATACACAGAGACAGAGAGACAGAGAGACAGACTCCAGTTATACACAGAGACAGAGAGACAGACTCCAGTTATACACAGAGACAGAGACACCTCTCTCTATCCCCCACCTCTCTATCCCCACCTCTCTCTCTTCCCCCCAAAAAATCTCTCTCTCCCCAGTTTCTCTCTAACCAGCACTCTCCCATGACAGCTACATCAACGACCCACAGCCAGTGTCAACAGAAGAACATACCACACGCAGAGAACACATACACACCGAAGCTGAACCACATATTACACGGAGATACAAAGACATTAGCATTTGTGTGTGTGTGTGTGTGTGTGTGTGTGTGTGTGTGTGTGTGTGTGTGTGTGTGTGTGTGTGTGTGTGTGTGTGTGTGTGTGTGTGTCTGTGTGTCTATGTCTTTCTGTCCTGATTGTGGTTATGTAGTCGACATAGACTCAGAGGCTCAGTGTGTATATTTGTATTACATTTACATTTAAGTCATTTAGCAGACGCTCTTATCCAGAGCGACTTACAAATTGGTGCATTCACCTTATGACATCCAGTGGAACAGCCACTTTACAATAGTGCATCTAAATCTTTTAAGGGGGGGGGGGGGGGGGTGAGAAGGATTACTTTATCCTATCCTAGGTATTCCTTAAAGAGGTGGGGTTTCAGGTGTCTCCGGAAGGTGGTGATTGACTCCGCTGTCCTGGCGTCGTGAGGGAGTTTGTTCCACCATTGGGGGGCCAGAGCAGCGAACAGTTTTGACTGGGCTGAGCGGGAACTGTACTTCCTCAGTGGTAGGGAGGCGAGCAGGCCAGAGGTGGATGAACGCAGTGCCCTTGTTTGGGTGTAGGGCCTGATCAGAGCCTGGAGGTACTGAGGTGCCGTTCCCCTCACAGCTCCGTAGGCAAGCACCATGGTCTTGTAGCGGATGCGAGCTTCAACTGGAAGCCAGTGGAGAGAGCGGAGGAGCGGGGTGACGTGAGAGAACTTGGGAAGGTTGAACACCAGACGGGCTGCAGCGTTCTGGATGAGTTGTAGGGGTTTAATGGCACAGGCAGGGAGCCCAGCCAACAGCGAGTTGCAGTAATCCAGACGGGAGATGACAAGTGCCTGGATTGTATCTGTGGCGACAGAGCTGACAACCACCTGCTACCACCCAGATAGAGCTGTCAATCACTCTCTGCAACCAATCACAGTTCAGAGCCCCTGGCGTGGAACCAGGACTGACGGAAATGACTATGTTAGCACGCTGAGCTAAAGGGGAGCTGGTCACCAGATCAGGGAATAACCTCTATTACATATCAGCAACACAGGCTGTTCTAATGGACTATTACATATCAGTAACACAGGCTGTTCTAATGGACTATTACATATCAGTAACACAGGCTGTTCTAATGGACTATTACATATCAGTAACACAGGCTGTTCTAATGGACTATTACATATCAGTAACACAGGCTGTTCTAATGGACTATTACATATCAGTAACACAGGCTGTTCTAATGGACTATTACATATCAGTAACACAGGCTGTTCTAATGGACTATTACATATCAGTAACACAGGCTGTTCTAATGGACTATTACATATCAGCAACACAGGCTGTTCTAATGGACTATTACATATCAGCAACACAGGCTGTTCTAATGGACTATTACATATCAGTAACACAGGCTGTTCTAATGGACTATTACATATCAGTAACACAGGCTGTTCTAATGGACTATTACATATCAGTAACACAGGCTGTTCTAATGGACTATTACATATCAGTAACACAGGCTGTTCTAATGGACTATTACATATCAGCAACACAGGCTGTTCTAATGGACTATTACATATCAGCAACACAGGCTGTTCTAATGGACTATTACATATCAGTAACACAGGCTGTTCTAATGGACTATTACATATCAGTAACACAGGCTGTTCTAATGGACTATTACATATCAGTAACACAGACTGTTCTAATGGACTATTACATATCACACAGCAACACAGGCTGTTCTAATGGACTATTACATATCAGTAACACAGGCTGTTCTAATGGACTATTACATATCAGCAACACAGGCTGTTCTAATGGACTATTACATATCAGTAACACAGGCTGTTCTAATGGACTATTACATATCAGTAACACAGGCTGTTCTAATGGACTATTACATATCAGCAACACAGGCTGTTCTAATGGACTATTACATATCAGTAACACAGGCTGTTCTAATGGACTATTACATATCAGTAACACAGGCTGTTCTAATGGACTATTACATATCAGCAACACAGGCTGTTCTAATGGACTATTACATATCAGCAACACAGGCTGTTCTAATGGACTATTACATATCAGCAACACAGGCTGTTCTAATGGACTATTACATATCAGTAACACAGGCTGTTCTAATGGACTATTACATATCAGTAACACAGGCTGTTCTAATGGACTATTACATATCAGTAACACAGACTGTTCTAATGGACTATTACATATCACACAGCAACACAGGCTGTTCTAATGGACTATTACATATCAGTAACACAGGCTGTTCTAATGGACTATTACATATCAGCAACACAGGCTGTTCTAATGGACTATTACATATCAGTAACACAGGCTGTTCTAATGGACTATTACATATCAGTAACACAGGCTGTTCTAATGGACTATTACATATCAGCAACACAGGCTGTTCTAATGGACTATTACATATCAGTAACACAGGCTGTTCTAATGGACTATTACATATCAGTAACACAGGCTGTTCTAATGGACTATTACATATCAGTAACACAGGCTGTTCTAATGGACTATTACATATCAGTAACACAGGCTGTTCTAATGGACTATTACATATCAGTAACACAGACTGTTCTAATGGACTATTACATATCAGTAACACAGGCTGTTCTAATGGACTATTACATATCAGTAACACAGGCTGTTCTAATGGACTATTACATATCAGCAACACAGGCTGTTCTAATGGACTATTACATATCAGCAACACAGGCTGTTCTAATGGACTATTACATATCAGTAACACAGGCTGTTCTAATGGACTATTACATATCAGTAACACAGGCTGTTCTAATGGACTATTACATATCAGTAACACAGACTGTTCTAATGGACTATTACATATCAGTAACACAGGCTGTTCTAATGGACTATTACATATCAGTAACACAGACTGTTCTAATGGACTATTACATATCACACAGCAACACAGGCTGTTCTAATGGACTATTACATATCAGTAACACAGGCTGTTCTAATGGACTATTACATATCAGCAACACAGGCTGTTCTAATGGACTATTACATATCAGTAACACAGGCTGTTCTAATGGACTATTACATATCAGTAACACAGGCTGTTCTAATGGACTATTACATATCAGCAACACAGGCTGTTCTAATGGACTATTACATATCAGTAACACAGGCTGTTCTAATGGACTATTACATATCAGTAACACAGGCTGTTCTAATGGACTATTACATATCAGTAACACAGGCTGTTCTAATGGACTATTACATATCAGTAACACAGGCTGTTCTAATGGACTATTACATATCAGTAACACAGACTGTTCTAATGGACTATTACATATCAGTAACACAGGCTGTTCTAATGGACTATTACATATCAGTAACACAGGCTGTTCTAATGGACTATTACATATCAGCAACACAGGCTGT
Organism: Salvelinus alpinus; assembly: GCF_045679555.1. Classification (NCBI taxonomy): domain Eukaryota; kingdom Metazoa; phylum Chordata; class Actinopteri; order Salmoniformes; family Salmonidae; genus Salvelinus; species Salvelinus alpinus. The sequence goes on along the minus strand of NC_092093.1, from coordinate 1,726,157 downwards.
TCTAATGGACTATTACATATCAGCAACACAGGCTGTTCTAATGGACTATTACATATCAGTAACACAGGCTGTTCTAATGGACTATTACATATCAGTAACACAGGCTGTTCTAATGGACTATTACATATCAGTAACACAGACTGTTCTAATGGACTATTACATATCACACAGCAACACAGGCTGTTCTAATGGACTATTACATATCAGTAACACAGGCTGTTCTAATGGACTATTACATATCAGCAACACAGGCTGTTCTAATGGACTATTACATATCAGTAACACAGGCTGTTCTAATGGACTATTACATATCAGTAACACAGGCTGTTCTAATGGACTATTACATATCGGCAACACAGGCTGTTCTAATGGACTATTACATATCAGTAACACAGGCTGTTCTAATGGACTATTACATATCAGTAACACAGGCTGTTCTAATGGACTATTACATATCAGTAACACAGGCTGTTCTAATGGACTATTACATATCAGTAACACAGGCTGTTCTAATGGACTATTACATATCAGTAACACAGGCTGTTCTAATGGACTATTACATATCAGTAACACAGACTGTTCTAATGGACTATTACATATCAGTAACACAGGCTGTTCTAATGGACTATTACATATCAGTAACACAGGCTGTTCTAATGGACTATTACATATCAGCAACACAGGCTGTTCTAATGGACTATTACATATCAGCAACACAGGCTGTTCTAATGGACTATTACATATCAGTAACACAGGCTGTTCTAATGGACTATTACATATCAGTAACACAGGCTGTTCTAATGGACTATTACATATCAGTAACACAGACTGTTCTAATGGACTATTACATATCACACAGCAACACAGGCTGTTCTAATGGACTATTACATATCAGTAACACAGGCTGTTCTAATGGACTATTACATATCAGCAACACAGGCTGTTCTAATGGACTATTACATATCAGTAACACAGGCTGTTCTAATGGACTATTACATATCAGTAACACAGGCTGTTCTAATGGACTATTACATATCAGCAACACAGGCTGTTCTAATGGACTATTACATATCAGTAACACAGGCTGTTCTAATGGACTATTACATATCAGTAACACAGGCTGTTCTAATGGACTATTACATATCAGTAACACAGGCTGTTCTAATGGACTATTACATATCAGTAACACAGGCTGTTCTAATGGACTATTACATATCAGTAACACAGACTGTTCTAATGGACTATTACATATCAGTAACACAGGCTGTTCTAATGGACTATTACATATCAGTAACACAGGCTGTTCTAATGGACTATTACATATCAGTAACACAGACTGTTCTAATGGACTATTACATATCAGTAACACAGGCTGTTCTAATGGACTATTACATATCAGTAACACAGGCTGTTCTAATGGACTATTACATATCAGTAACACAGGCTGTTCTAATGGACTATTACATATCAGTAACACAGGCTGTTCTAATGGACTATTACATATCAGTAACACAGGCTGTTCTAATGGACTATTACATATCAGTAACACAGGCTGTTCTAATGGACTATTACATATCAGTAACACAGGCTGTTCTAATGGACTATTACATATCAGTAACACAGGCTGTTCTAATGGACTATTACATATCAGTAACACAGGCTGTTCTAATGGACTATTACATATCAGTAACACAGGCTGTTCTAATGGACTATTACATATCAGTAACACAGGCTGTTCTAATGGACTATTACATATCAGTAACACAGGCTGTTCTAATGGACTATTACATATCAGTAACACAGGCTGTTCTAATGGACTATTACATATCAGTAACACAGGCTGTTCTAATGGACTATTACATATCAGTAACACAGGCTGTTCTAATGGACTATTACATATCAGTAACACAGGCTGTTCTAATGGACTATTACATATCAGTAACACAGACTGTTCTAATGGACTATTACATATCAGTAACACAGGCTGTTCTAATGGACTATTACATATCAGTAACACAGGCTGTTCTAATGGACTATTACATATCAGTAACACAGACTGTTCTAATGGACTATTACATATCAGTAACACAGGCTGTTCTAATGGACTATTACATATCAGTAACACAGGCTGTTCTAATGGACTATTACATATCAGTAACACAGGCTGTTCTAATGGACTATTACATATCAGTAACACAGGCTGTTCTAATGGACTATTACATATCAGTAACACAGGCTGTTCTAATGGACTATTACATATCAGTAACACAGGCTGTTCTAATGGACTATTACATATCAGTAACACAGGCTGTTCTAATGGACTATTACATATCAGTAACACAGGCTGTTCTAATGGACTATTACATATCAGTAACACAGGCTGTTCTAATGGACTATTACATATCAGTAACACAGGCTGTTCTAATGGACTATTACATATCAGTAACACAGGCTGTTCTAATGGACTATTACATATCAGTAACACAGACTGTTCTAATGGACTATTACATATCAGTAACACAGGCTGTTCTAATGGACTATTACATATCAGTAACACAGACTGTTCTAATGGACTATTACATATCAGTAACACAGGCTGTTCTAATGGACTATTACATATCAGTAACACAGACTGTTCTAATGGACTATTACATATCAGTAACACAGGCTGTTCTAATGGACTATTACATATCAGTAACACAGGCTGTTCTAATGGACTATTACATATCAGTAACACAGGCTGTTCTAATGGACTATTACATATCAGTAACACAGGCTGTTCTAATGGACTATTACATATCAGTAACACAGGCTGTTCTAATGGACTATTACATATCAGTAACACAGGCTGTTCTAATGGACTATTACATATCAGTAACACAGGCTGTTCTAATGGACTATTACATATCAGTAACACAGGCTGTTCTAATGGACTATTACATATCAGTAACACAGGCTGTTCTAATGGACTATTACATATCAGTAACACAGCCTGTTCTAATGGACTATTACATATCAGTAACACAGGCTGTTCTAATGGACTATTACATATCAGTAACACAGGCTGTTCTAATGGACTATTACATATCAGTAACACAGACTGTTCTAATGGACTATTACATATCAGTAACACAGGCTGTTCTAATGGACTATTACATATCAGTAACACAGGCTGTTCTAATGGACTATTACATATCAGTAACACAGGCTGTTCTAATGGACTATTACATATCAGTAACACAGGCTGTTCTAATGGACTATTACATATCAGTAACACAGGCTGTTCTAATGGACTATTACATATCAGTAACACAGGCTGTTCTAATGGACTATTACATATCAGTAACACAGGCTGTTCTAATGGACTATTACATATCAGCAACACAGACTGTTCTAATGGACTATTACATATCAGTAACACAGACTGTTCTAATGGACTATTACATATCAGTAACACAGACTGTTCTAATGGACTATTACATATCAGTAACACAGGTTGTTCTAATGGACTATTACATATCAGTAACACAGGCTGTTCTAATGGACTATTACATATCAGTAACACAGGCTGTTCTAATGGACTATTACATATCAGTAACACAGACTGTTCTAATGGACTATTACATATCAGTAACACAGGCTGTTCTAATGGACTATTACATATCAGTAACACAGGCTGTTCTAATGGACTATTACATATCAGTAACACAGGCTGTTCTAATGGACTATTACATATCAGTAACACAGGCTGTTCTAATGGACTATTACATATCAGTAACACAGACTGTTCTAATGGACTATTACATATCAGTAACACAGGCTGTTCTAATGGACTATTACATATCAGTAACACAGGCTGTTCTAATGGACTATTACATATCAGTAACACAGGCTGTTCTAATGGACTATTACATATCAGTAACACAGGCTGTTCTAATGGACTATTACATATCAGTAACACAGGCTGTTCTAATGGACTATTACATATCAGTAACACAGGCTGTTCTAATGGACTATTACATATCAGTAACACAGGCTGTTCTAATGGACTATTACATATCAGTAACACAGACTGTTCTAATGGACTATTACATATCAGTAACACAGGCTGTTCTAATGGACTATTACATATCAGTAACACAGACTGTTCTAATGGACTATTACATATCAGTAACACAGGCTGTTCTAATGGACTATTACATATCAGTAACACAGGCTGTTCTAATGGACTATTACATATCAGTAACACAGGCTGTTCTAATGGACTATTACATATCAGTAACACAGGCTGTTCTAATGGACTATTACATATCAGTAACACAGACTGTTCTAATGGACTATTACATATCAGTAACACAGGCTGTTCTAATGGACTATTACATATCAGTAACACAGGCTGTTCTAATGGACTATTACATATCAGTAACACAGGCTGTTCTAATGGACTATTACATATCAGTAACACAGGCTGTTCTAATGGACTATTACATATCAGTAACACAGGCTGTTCTAATGGACTATTACATATCAGTAACACAGGCTGTTCTAATGGACTATTACATATCAGTAACACAGGCTGTTCTAATGGACTATTACATATCAGCAACACAGACTGTTCTAATGGACTATTACATATCAGCAACACAAGCTGTTCTAATGGACTATTACATATCAGCAACACAGACTGTTCTAATGGACTATTACATATCAGCAACACAAGCTGTTCTAATGGACTATTACATATCAGTAACACAGGCTGTTCTAATGGACTATTACATATCAGTAACACAGACTGTTCTAATGGACTATTACATATCAGTAACACAGGCTGTTCTAATGGACTATTACATATCAGTAACACAGGCTGTTCTAATGGACTATTACATATCAGTAACACAGACTGTTCTAATGGACTATTACATATCAGTAACACAGACTGTTCTAATGGACTATTACATATCAGTAACACAGGCTGTTCTAATGGACTATTACATATCAGTAACACAGGCTGTTCTAATGGACTATTACATATCAGTAACACAGACTGTTCTAATGGACTATTACATATCAGTAACACAGGCTGTTCTAATGGACTATTACATATCAGTAACACAGACTGTTCTAATGGACTATTACATATCAGTAACACAGACTGTTCTAATGGACTATTACATATCAGTAACACAGGCTGTTCTAATGGACTATTACATATCAGTAACACAGGCTGTTCTAATGGACTATTACATATCAGTAACACAGACTGTTCTAATGGACTATTACATATCAGTAACACAGGCTGTTCTAATGGACTATTACATATCAGTAACACAGGCTGTTCTAATGGACTATTACAAATCAAATCAAATCAAATCAAAATCAAATCAAATCAAATTTTATTAGTCACATACACATGGTTAGCAGATGTTAATGCGAGTGTAGCGAAATGCTTGTGCTTCTAGTTCCGACAATGCAGTAATAACCAACAAGTAATCTAACTTAACAATTCTAACTTAACTTAACAATTCCACAACTACTACCTTACACACACACACAAGTGTAAAGGGATAAAGAATATGTACATAAAGATATATGAATGAGTGGTGGTACAGAACGGCATGGCAAGATGCAGTAGATGGTATAGAGTACGGTATATACATATGAGATGAGTACTGTAGGGTATGTAAACATAAAGTGGCATAGTTTAAAGTGGCTAGTGGTACATGTATTACATGAAGATGGCAAGATGCAGTAGATGATATAGAGTACAGTATATACATATGAGATGGGTAATGTAGGGTATGTAAACATTATATTAAGTGGCATTGTTTAAAGTGGCTAGTGGTACATTTTTACATAATTTCCATCAATTCCCATTTTTAAAGTGGCTGGAGTTGAGTCAGTATGTTGGCAGCGGCCGCTAAATGTTAGTGGTGGCTGTTTAACAGTCTGATGGCCTTGAGATAGAAGCTGTTTTTCAGTCTCTCGGTCCCTGCTTTGATGCACCTGTACTGACCTCGCCTTCTGGATGATAGCGGGGTGAACAGGCAGTGGCTTGGGTGGTTGTTGTCCTTGATGATCTTTATGGCCTTCCTGTGACATCGGGTGGTGTAGGTGTCCTGGAGGGCAGGTAGTTTGCCCCCGGTGATGCGTTCTGCAGACCTCACTACCCTCTGGAGAGCCTTACGGTTGTGGGCGGAGCAGTTGCCGTACCAGGCGGTGATACAGCCCGACAGGATGCTCTCGATTGTGCATCTGTAGAAGTTTGTGAGTGCTTTTGGTGACAAGCCGAATTTCCTCAGCCTCCTGAGGTTGAAGAGGCGCTGCTGCGCCTTCTTCACAACGCTGTCTGTGTGGGTGGACCAATTCAGTTTGTCCGTGATGTGTACACCGAGGAACTTAAAACTTTCCACCTTCTCCACTACTGACCCGTCGATGTGGATAGGGGGGTGCTCCCTCTGCTGTTTCCTGAAGTCCACAATCATCTCCTTTGTTTTGTTGACGTTGAGTGTGAGGTTATTTTCCTGACACCACACTCCGAGGGCCCTCACCTCCTCCCTGTAGGCCGTCTCGTCGTTGTTGGTAATCAAGCCTACCACTGTAGTGTCATCCGCAAACTTGATGATTGAGTTGGAGGCGTGCATGGCCACGCAGTCGTGGGTGAACAGGGAGTACAGGAGAGGGCTCAGAACGCACCCTTGTGGGGCCCCAGTGTTGAGGATCAGCGGGGTGGAGATGTTGTTACCTACCCTCACCACCTGGGGGCGGCCCGTCAGGAAGTCCAGGACCCAGTTGCACAGGGCGGGGTCGAGACCCAGGGTCTCGAGCTTGATGACGAGTTTGGAGGGTACTATGGTGTTGAATGCTGAGCTGTAATCGATGAACAGCATTCTCACATGGGTATTCCTCTTGTCCAGATGGGTTAGGGCAGTGTGCAGTGTGGTTGCGATTGCGTCGTCTGTGGACCTATTGGGTCGGTAAGCAAATTGGAGTGGGTCTAGGGTGTCCGGTAGGGTGGAGGTGATATGGTCCTTGACTAGTCTCTCAAAGCACTTCATGATGACGGAAGTGAGTGCTACGGGGCGGTAGTCGTTTAGCTCAGTTACCTTAGCTTTCTTGGGAACAGGAACAATGGTGGCCCTCTTGAAGCATGTGGGAACAGCAGACTGGGATAAGGATTGATTGAATATGTCCGTAAACACACCAGCCAGCTGGTCTGCGCATGCTCTGAGGACGCGGCTGGGAATGCCGTCTGGGCCTGCAGCCTTGCGAGGGTTAACACGTTTAAATGTTTTACTCACCTCGGCTGCAGTGAAGGAGAGCCCGCAGGTTTTGGTAGGGGGCCGTGTCAGTGGCACTGTATTGTCCTCAAAGCGGGCAAAAAAGTTGTTTAGCCTGTCTGGGAGCAAGACATCCTGGTCCGCGACGGGGCTGGTTTTCTTTTTGTAATCCGTGATTGACTGTAGACCCTGCCACATACCTCTTGTGTCTGAGCTGTTGAATTGCGACTCGATTTTGTCTCTGTACTGGGACTTAGCCTGTTTGATTGCCTTGCGGAGAGAATAGCTACACTGTTTGTATTCGGTCATGCTTCCGGTCACCTTGCCCTGGTTAAAAGCAGTGGTTCGCGCTTTCAGTTTCACGCGAATGCTGCCGTCAATCCACGGTTTCTGGTTTGGGAATGTTTTAATCGTTGCTGTGGGTACGACATCGTCAATGCACTTCCTAATGAACTCGCTCACCGAATCAGCATATTCGTCAATATTGTTGTTGGACGCGATGCGGAACATATTCCAATCCGCGTGATCGAAGCAGTCTTGTAGCGTGGATTCAGATTGGTCGGACCAGCGTTGAACAGACCTGAGCGCGGGAGCTTGTAGTTTTAGTTTCTGTTTGTAGGCTGGAATCAACAAAATGGAGTCGTGGTCAGCTTTTCCGAAAGGGGGGCGGGGGAGGGCCTTATATGCGTCGCGGAAATTAGTATAACAATGATCTAGGGTTTTTCCAGCCCTGGTAGCACAATCGATATGCTGATAGAATTTAGGGAGTTTTGTTTTTAGATTAGCCTTGTTAAAATCCCCAGCTACGATGAATGCAGCCTCAGGGTGTGTGGTTTCCAGTTTACAAAGAGTCAGATAAAGTTCGTTCAGGGCCATCGATGTGTCTGCTTGGGGGGGGAATATATACGGCTGTGATTATGATTGAAGAGAATTCCCTTGGTAGATAATGCGGTCGACATTTGATTGTGAGGAGTTCTAGATCAGGTGAACAGAATGACTTGAGTTCCTGAGTGTTGTTATGATGATCACACCACTTCTCGTTAATCATAAGGCATACCCCCCCGCCCCTCTTCTTACCGGAAAGATGTTTGTTTCTGTCGGCGCGATGCATGAAGAAACCAGCTGGCTGCACCGACTGTCTAGGTGACAGTGTGGTCGTAGTCTAGGTGACAGTGTGGTGGTAGTCTAGGTGACAGTGTGGTGGTAGTCTAGGTGACAGTGTGGTGGTAGTCAAGGTGACAGTGTGGTGGTAGTCTAGGTGAATTAGATTGATTTCCAAAAACATGAAGACACACAAATACACACAGATACACACACACACACAGACACACAAATACACACACAGATACACACACACACAGACACACACAGATACACACACACACACACACAGATACACACACACACACACACACACACACACAAACACACACAGATACACACACACAGACACACAAATACACACAATGATACACACACACACACACACACACACACACACACACACACAGACACACACACACAACTACACACACACAATAACACACACACAATAACACACACACAAGAACACACACACACACACACATTTGCACACATACACACACAATAACACACACACACACACACAGACAAGCACACCCACTGCCCCCATAGACAGGACAGTATGTAAACCGTCTAAGAATTTGATTCGCTGTTGGAACTTCACACTCTGATGAAATCACCCAACCAAAAACTCTATTTACACAGTTGCTAAGTAACTCTCCAAGGATGTGTCTTTAATAACTAAATATGTAGCTTAGTAACTGTCACCAAAACCTTCATATGAATCAGTTTACCTCCAGGTTTATGGGGGGGGTGTGTGTGTGTGTGTGTGTGTGTGTGTGTGTGTGTGTGTGTGTGTGTGTGTGTGTGTGTGTGTGTGTGTGTGTGTGTGTGTGTGTGTGTGTGTGTGTGTGTGTGTTTATCAGTGGTGGCTCCTCAGAGGAGGAAGGGGACCATCATTGAAAGTAGGAAGTTTACATACACTTAGGTTGGAGTCATTAAAACTCATTTTTCAACCACTCCACAAATTTCTTGTTAACAAACTATAGTTTTGGCAAGTCGGTTAGGAAATCTACTGTGTGCATGACAAGTAATTGGCTTTAGAAGCTTCTGATAGGCTAATTGACATAATTTGAGTCAGTTGGAGGTGTACCTGTGGATCTATTTCAAGACCTACCTTCAAACTCAGTGCCTCTTTGCTTGACATCATGGGAAAATCAAAAGAAATCAGCCAAGACCTCAGAAAAAAACATTGTAGACCTCCACAAGTCTGGTTCATCCTTGGGAGCAATTTCCAAACGCTTGAACGTACCATGTTCATCTGTACAAACAATAGTACGCAAGTATAAACACCATGGGACCACGCAGCCGTCATACTGCTCAGGAAGGAGACGCGTTCTGTCTCCTAGAGATGAACGTACTTTGGTGCAAAAAGTGCAAATCAATCCCAGAACAACAGCAAAGGACCTTGTGAAGATGCTGGAGGAAACAGGTACAAAAGTATCTATATCCACAGTAAAACGAGTCCTATATCGACATAACCTGAAAGGCCGCTCAGCAAGGAAGAAGCCACTGCTCCAAAACCACCATAAAAAAGCCAGACTACGGTTTGCAACTGCACATGGGGACAAAGATCGTACTTTTTGGAGAAATGTCCTCTGGTCTGATGAAACAAAAATAGAACTGTTTGGCCATAATGACCATCGTTATGTTTGGAGGAAAAAGGGGGAGGCTTGCAAGCCGAAGAACACCATCCCAACCATGAAGCACGGGGGTGGCAGCATCATGTTGTGGGGGTGCTTTGCTGCAGGACGGACTGGTGCACTTCACAAAATAGATGGCATCATGAGGGAGGACAATTATAATGGGGGGGGGGGGGGGGGTATTAAATGAGTCTCTCCAATGGTACCTTTTGGCTGAGCCCAATCTGGCATTTAGAGCGACGTAGGGAAAAAGCCTTGTTGGCTGAGACTGCTGTAAATAATGCCTGCGTGCTTCACCCTGAGACCATGTCCTCAGACTGTGTCTGACATTCATCTCACTAAACCTCATAGTAGGCCTGTGGGGGCGGAGTCAGAGAGGACATCAGAGCCTGTTTCAGATGTGGGGGTGTGGGGTGTTCTGGGAGGTGTGGGGTGTTCTGGGAGGTGTGCCCGTAACTCCAACAGCTGTAGGTTTAGTGCTGCAATCTGTCACTACTGTAAACGGAGAGGACATTATAGCTGTTTGAAAAAAGTCCTCAGCCCTCAGGCAGCTCACTCATGACCATTAGGACCACACAGCAGACACACTTGGTAAACTGTGACCAGACCCTGGGGACTATGGTGTCTATAGTAAGGCCTGAGAGGAAGAAGGCCTGGGCAGTATGGTGTCTATAGTACAGGCCTGGGCAGTATGGTGTCTATAGTACAGCCTGAGAGGAGGAAGGCCTGGGCAGTATGGTGTCTATAGTACAGCCTGGGAGGAGGAAGGCCTGGGCAGTATGGTGTCTATAGTACAGCCTGAGAGGAAGAAGGCCTGGGCAGTACATTTACATTTACATTTAAGTCATTTAGCAGACGCTCTTATCCTGAGAGGAATGTATGTCTATAGTACAGCCTGGGAGGAAGAAGGCCTGGGCAGTATGTTGTCTATAGTACAGCCTGAGAGGAAGAAGGCCTGGGCAGTATGGTGTCTATAGTACAGCCTGGGAGGAAGAAGGCCTGGGCAGTATGTTGTCTATAGTACAGCCTGAGAGGAAGAAGGCCTGGGCAGTATGGTGTCTATAGTACAGCCTGGGAGGAAGAAGGCCTGGGCAGTATGGTGTCTATAGTACAGCCTGAGAGGAAGAAGGCCTGGGCAGTATGGTGTCTATAGTACAGCCTGGGAGGAAGAAGGCCTGGGCAGTATGGTGTCTATAGTACAGCCTGAGAGGAAGAAGGCCTGGGCAGTATGGTGTCTATAGTACAGCCTGGGATGAAGAAGGCCTGGGCAGTATGGTGTCTATAGTACAGCCTGGGAGGAAGAAGGCCTGGGCAGTATGGTGTCTATAGTACAGCCTGGGCAGTATGGTGTCTATAGTACAGCCTGAGAGGAAGAAGGCCTGGGCAGTATGGTGTCTATAGTACAGCCTGGGAGGAAGAAGGCCTGGGCAGTATGGTGTCTATAGTACAGCCTGGGAGGAAGAAGGCCTGGGCAGTATGGTGTCTATAGTACAGGCCTGAGCAGTATGGTGTCTATAGTACAGCCTGGGAGGAAGAAGGCCTGGGCAGTATGGTGTTTATAGTACAGCCTGGGAGGAAGAAGGCCTGGGCAGTATGGTGTCTATAGTACAGCCTGAGAGGATAAAGGCCTGGGCAGTATGGTGTCTATAGTACAGCCTGGGAGGAAGAAGGCCTGGGCAGTATGGTGTCTATAGTACAGCCTGGGAGGAAGAAGGCCTGGGCAGTATGGTGTCTATAGTACAGCCTGGGAGGAAGAAGGCCTGGGCAGTATGTTGTATGTTGTTTTTCTCGTCGGAACCAGCTGTTGGTTCCCACGAGCTGCGTGTTGTGGGGCAGCCAGGTGGTGGTTCCTGGCCTGGCTAGGGAGGGGGTCCTTTCCATGCTGTGTGAAATGCATCCTGGAACTTTGAGGATGAAGATGGTGGCCTGTGATGGACTTGGAAATTGAGGCTGTGGTGCGCGATTCAGATCATGTCCTCGAGTTAAGGCAAAACATGTGTAAAGAACTAAATTAGGTTGGACATTTCCTGACGGGTACAGTGGGTCAGCAGTGGAGGACCCCGACTCAGAAACCTGCTTTAAGCCAATGAGAACTTGAGGAAACACCTTCAAAGTAGTTACAATGGATGAAGTTCAGAAAGGGACCTGGTCTCCACCTGTCAGGAGTCCCTCCATGCTTCACCCATGTTCGTATTGCGCCCATGGTAGAATTGCACCCATGGGCGTACTCCACCCATGGTCGTACTCCACCCATGGTCGTACTCCACCCATGGTCGTACTCCACCCATGGTCGTACTCCACCCATGGGAGTGGACAATAAGGACATGGTCTCGTCTTCATATAGACTGCTGGGCCATTCAAAGAAAATGCCTTTTTTCATTATAGTGGGTTCCCGCTCAAAGTGCCTGTAAGTAGCCATTGTTAGCTCCATGTCTTCTGCTGATGAACACCCTCCGTCTGCTGTTTGCCACTCATGGGCTGTCTGACGTCCCGGTGTCAGACAGTGAAGCTGCCTTCACTTCTGCTGAGTTGAAAGAGAATTAGACACCACAGCAGCCCCATATCATCCATCCACCAATGGCCAAGCTGAACACATGGTTCAGACGACCAAGGAGACTCTGTCTGGGATCTCGGTGGGTGACTGGCAGACCCGACTAGCAAGGTGCCTGTTGTTTCAGCATGTTACGCCCACAGCCTCTACTGGGACACACCCGGACTTGACAAGTGACATGAGGCAGGATGATGATGCAGACAGGGGCCACGGTCATTTAAGGTGTTTTGTATCCGACGAGTCGATGTCCACGAGGAGCTCCTCTGGAGGCCCTGAGTGGGTCCCTGACAGTCAGGTGCACAACCACCATGTGGACCAGCTGCGGGGGCCACAAAGCAGCAACCTCCTCTGCTGCTACCACCTCCCTCCCTGGCCTGGATGCCCTGGACACCACACCTCCCTCCTAGCCTTGATGCCCTGGACACCACACCTCCCTCCTAGCCTTGATGCCCTGGACACCACACCTCCCTCCTAGCCTTGATGCCCTGGACAGCCAGCCTTTAGGTGGAAGCGGAGTACCAACTCCAGAGCCAAACCCTGATACTCAGCCCCAACTTGCAGCTGAGCCGTCTCCAGGCGCAAATATGATGCCACCTTCACAGGCGGAGAGGCTTCCACCAGGGACCTCTCTTGCCACGCCCTGTTAAGGTCAGTTGTTTTGGGAAACAACAAATCTGGCTGTATCACAGCCTGGTACGGCAACTGCTCCGCCCACAACCGTAAGGCTCTCCAGAGGGTAGTGAGGTCTGCACAACGCATCACCGGGGGCAAACTACCTGCCCTCCAGGACACCTACACCACCCGATGTCACAGGAAGGCCAAAAAGATCATCAAGGACAACAACCACCCGAGCCACTGCCTGTTCACCCCGCTACCATCCAGAAGGCGAGGTCAGTACAGGTGCATCAAAGCTGGGACCGAGAGACTGAAAAACAGCTTCTATCTCAAGGATATCAGACTGCTAAAGAGCAATCATTAACTCAGAGAGGCTGCTGCCTACATTGAGACCCAATCACTGGACACTTTAATAAATGTATCACTAGTCACTTTAAAATGTCCCTCTAAACAATGCCACTTTAATAATGTCTACATATCTACCCCTTAGAGACTGCTGCCCTTAGCTCTTTTGGATGAATAGCGTGCCCAGCGTGAACTGCCTCCTACTCTGTCCCAGATGCTAATATATGCATATTATTAGTAGTATTGGATAGAAAACACTCTGAAGTTTCTAAAACTGTTTGAATGATGTCTGTGAGTATAACAGAACTCATATGGCAGGCAAAAACCTGAGAAAAATCCAACCAGGAAGTGGGATATCTGAGGTTTGTAGTTTTTCAAAGCTTGGCCTACCGAATACACAGTGTCTATGGAATCAAGAACCTCCCAGAACACCCCACACCTCCGAGAACACCCCTCGGGTCTTTTTGGTGATTTATCATTTTTATTTGTTGATTCGATTTGATTTGAGTTCAATAGGCAGTTGTTATTTAGTTGTAGTTCTATCCGTAAACGTCATTGTCGAGTTGTTTCTGTTTTAATCCTTTAACCCTTTTTCTCCCCAATTGGTAGTCTTGTCCCATCGCTGCAACTAGCTTAATCCGAGGAAACACCAAACAACGGGCGCCCGTGTAGCGCCCGCCACGGGAGTCACAAGAGCGTGACAGGACAATGACATCATATTTGTGGGTGGTATTATTGGTTGTTCCATGTAGTGAATCTGTGATTCAATGCTTTTGTATGGGCTAATAGCATTAAGGCTGAAAATAATATTTCATCAAATACATTTTTTATATACATTTTTGATATTTCAAGGGGTCTTAAAATTAAAAATCAAATAGAAAAATTATCCTTGGTATGACCTTCTTAAAACAATTCCATATAGCTTAATAGACACCCCTCCCTGGCTTAGACAGGTTAACTTAACCATTTGTATTTAATGCTTTGAAGTAAATTTCACAATTTGGTGTGAGCTTTCTGTAGCTGCTTTATCTGAGCGTGCTCCGTTCCCACGGTTACACACCGCCAGATAGGCTGCTAGGCCGGACACGCCATTCCGACACAAATGTAGCATGAGCCCGTCGCCCGGGACAACCACTGACAGACAGAGAGCTGTGCATGTGATCACCTCCCAGTCCTCCCATTATTCACACCTTCTGGTCCGGCTTGGTCCCACAACCAAATAAACACACCTACACACACACACACAGACACAGGGAGGTCTTTTGAGAGAGAGAGAGGAAATGAGGGGGGTGGGGGGATAATATGACATTTAAATGTCTCTACTCTTTTGGAACTATTGTTTATTCTTAATTTTCTTTTATTGTTTATTTCACTTTTGTTTATCATCTATTTCTCTTGCTTTGTCAATGTAAACATAAAGCCCCTTAAATCGAAATTGAAATTGAGAGAGATAGGAAGGAGAGAGAGAGTTCCTGCAATACTTTGCTCATGGATACGGAACCTCAGAAAATCACTGTCTTCTCTTGAGAGCCAGGTCTGCCTATGGCAGCCTGTCTGGATAGCAAGGATATGCTCACTGTGTCTGTACATAGTCAAAGCTTTTCTGCATTTTGGGTCAGTCACAGTGGTCAGGTATTCTGCCACTGTGTACTCTCTGTTTAGGGACAAATAGCATTCTAGTTTGCTCATTTTTTTTGTTAATTATTTCCAATGTGTCAAGTCATTATCTTTTTGTTTTCTCATGATTTATTTGGGTCTAATTGTGTTGCTGTCCTGGGGGTCTGTGGGGTCTGTTTGTGTTTGTGAACAGAGCCCCAGGACCAGCTTGCTTAGGGGACTCTTCTCCAGGTTCATCTCTCTGTAGGTGATGGCTTTGTTATGGAAGGTTTGGGAATCTCTTCCTTTTAGGTGGTTGTAGAATTTAACAGATCTTTTCTGGATTTTGATCATTAGCGGGTATCGGCCTAATTCTGCTCTGCATGTATTATTTGGTGTTTTGTGTTGTACACAGGGGATGTTTTTGCAGAATTCTGCATGCAAAGTCTCAATTTTGTGTTTGTCCAATTGTGGGAATTCTTGTTTGGTGAGTGGACCCCAGACCGCAATGGGCAATGGGCTCTATAACTGTATTTTTAGCCACATCCTAATGGGGATGTTGAAAAAATTGTATGTTCCTTTTGATGGCATAGAAGGCCCTTTTTGCCTTGTCTCTCAGATTATTCACAGCTTTGTGGAAGTTACCTGTGGCGCTGATGTGTAGGCCGAGGTATGTATAGTTTCTTGTGTGCTCTGTGGCAACGGTGTCTAGATGGAATTTGTATTTTTGGTCCTGGCAACTGGACCTTTTTTCGAACACCATTATTTTTGTCTTACTGAGATTTACTGTCAGGGCCCAGGTCTGGCAGGGACAGAATCTGTGCAGAAGATCTAGATGTAGGCCCTTCTTGGTTGGGGACAGAAGCACCAGATCATCAGCAAACAAGAGACATTTGACTTCAGATTCTAGGAGGGTGAGGCCCGGGTGCTGCAGACTGTTCTACTGCCCTCGCCAATTCATTGATATATACGTTGAAGAGGGTGGGGCTCAAGTTGCATCCCTGTCTGACCCCCCGGCCACGAGGAAAGAAATGCATTTGTTTTTTGCCAATTTTATCCGCACACTTGTTGTTTGTGTACATTGATTTTATAATGTTGTATGTTTTCCATCCATTTGTTTAACAGACTCTTATGCCAAATTCAGTCAAAAGCTTTTTTGAAATCAACAAAGCATGAGAATACTTTGCCTTTGTTTTGGTTTGTTAGTTTGTCAATTAGGGTGTGCAGGGTGAATACGTGGTCTGTCATACGATAATTTGGTAAAAAGCTAATTTGACATTTGCTCAGAACATTGTTTTCGCTGAAAAATACAAGTCTGCTGTTAATGATAATGCAGAGGATTTTCCCAAGGTTGCTGTTGACGCATATCCCACGGTAGTTATTGGCATCAAATTTCTCTCCACTTTTGTGGATTGGGGTCATCAGTCTTTGGTCACAAGTATAGTATAGGGGAAGATGCCATAGCTGAGGATGATGTTAAAGAATTTAAGTATAGCAAATTGGAATTTGTTGTCTATATATTTTATAAATTTAATTAAGATAACATCAACACCACTGTTTCGGGTTGGAG
This sequence comes from Salvelinus alpinus, assembly GCF_045679555.1. Classification (NCBI taxonomy): domain Eukaryota; kingdom Metazoa; phylum Chordata; class Actinopteri; order Salmoniformes; family Salmonidae; genus Salvelinus; species Salvelinus alpinus. The sequence continues at coordinate 1,709,456 of NC_092093.1, read as the reverse complement.
GGTTTGTATTTTGAGTTCATTCAATGTAATTGGAGAATCCAGTGGGTTCTTCAACAGTTGATTCTAAGATTTGTATTTGAACATGTAGAGTTGAAGTCGGAAGTTTACATACACCTTATCCAAATACACTTCAACTAAGTTTTTCTAAAATTCCTGACATTTAATCATGGTAAAAAATCCCTGTGTTAGGTCAGTTAGGATCACCACTTTATTTTAAGAATGTGAATTGTCAGAATAATATTGGAGAGAATGATTAATTTCAGCTTTTGTTTCTTTCATTACATTCCCAGTGGGTCAGAAGTTCACATACACTCAATTAGTATTTGGTAGCATTGCCATGAAATTGTTTAACTTGTGTCAAACATTTCAGGTAGCCTTCCACAAGCTTCCTAGAATAAGTTGGTGAATTTTGGCCCATTCCTCCTGACAGAGCTGGTGTAACTGAGTCAGGTTTGTAGGCCTCCTTGCTCGCACACACTTTTTCAGTTCTACCCACAAATTCTCTATGGGATTGAGGTCAGGGCTTTGTGATGGCCACTCCAATACCTTGACTTTGTTGTCCTTAAGCCATTTTGCCACAACTTTGGAAGTATGCTTGGGGTCATTGTCCATTTGGAAGACCCATGTGCGACCAAGATTTAACTTCCTGACTGATGTCTTGAGATGTTGCTTCAATAGATCCACATCATTTTCCATCCTCATGATGCCATCTATTTTGTGAAGTGCACCAGTCCCTCCTGCAGCAAAACACCCCCGCAACGTGATGCTGCCACCCCCGTGCTTCACGGTTGGGATGGTGTTCTTCGGCATGCAAGCCTCCCCCTTTTTCCTCCAAACATAACGATGGTCATTATAGCCAAACAGTTCTATTTTTGTTTCATCAGACCAGAGGACATTTCTCCAAAAAGTACGATCTTTGTCCCCATGTGCAGTTCCAAACCGTAGTCTGGCTTTTTTATGGAGGTTTTGGAGCAGTGGCTATTCCTTGCTGAGTGGCCTTTCAGGTTATGTCGATATAGGACTCGTTTTACTGTGGATATAGATACTTTTGTACCTGTTTCCTGCAGCATCTTCACAAGGTCCTTTGCTGTTGTTCTGGGATTGATTTGCACTTTTTGCACCAAAGTACGTTCATCTCTAGGAGACAGAACGCGTCTCCTTCCTGAGAGCTGCATGGTCTGCAAAAAGTGTCTGTGGATTGTCCATTAGGAGTTTCTCTTTGTACTCTTTCCGTGCCTTGTCATTTTTTAAATCCAAGGGGTACTGTACTGTACTGCACAGAGGGAAGCCAGGGAGCAGGGGGCAAAAGAGGCCTCTGCATTTGGGTGGGAGAGGAACTCTGCTGCCATTAGGGGCTTCACATCTCTCGTTTCACACCTCAGTGCTAATTAATGTTGCATCCGGGTCTGTTCTTTCCTATCAAGCTTGGTAACCTTTTAAGTTAGTATTCAGTCTTTATAAAGTAAAATATCTAGATAATATGTATCTGTCTCTTTCTCCCTCTCTCTCTGTTTCGTTCCTTCTCTCCTGTCGTTTATTTTCTCTCTAGTCTAAATTCCTCACGAACACCTTCCATGACATGGCTGATGATCTATGGAGCACCTGCACACACACACACACACACACACACACACACACACACACACACACACACACACACACACACACACACACACACACACACACACACACACACACACACACACACACACACACACACACACACACACACACACAAACATAAACACACACACAGCATTCTAATTTCGCTGTGTGTGTGTGTGCCCGTAAACATGAAAGGCTGCTGTGAAACCCAGGGTTTAAGGTCATCCTGTTTTAGACAGGTCAACATCAGACAACCTCAATATAACACACTACCAGACCGACTCAACATCAGACCACCTCAATATAACACACTACCAGACTGACTCAACATCAGACCACCTCAATATAACACACTACCAGACAGACTCAACATCAGACCACCTCAATATAACACACTACCAGACAGACTCAACATCAGACCACCTCAATATAACACACTACCACACCGACTCAACATCAGACCACCTCAATATAACACACTACCAGACTGACTCAACATCAGACCACCTCAATATAACACACTACCAGATCGACTCAACATCAGACCACCTCAATATAACACACTACCACACCGACTCAACATCAGACCACCTCAATATAACACACTACTAGACTGACTCAACATCAGACCACCTCAATATAACACACTACCAGACAGACTCAACATCAGACCACCTCAATATAACACACTACCAGACCGACTCAACATCAGACCACCTCAATATAACACACTACCACACCGACTCAACATCAGACCTCCTCAATATAACACACTACCAGACTGACTCAACATCAGACCACCTCAATATAACACACTACCAGACCGACTCAACATCAGACCACCTCAATATAACACACTACCAGACCGACTCAACATCAGACCACCTCAATATAACACACTACCAGACCGACTCAACATCAGACCACCTCAATATAACACACTACCAGACTGACTCAACATCAGACCACCTCAATATAACACACTACCAGACCGACTCAACATCAGACCACCTCAATATAACACACTACCAGACAGACTCAACATCAGACCACCTCAATATAACACACTACCAGACCGACTCAACATCAGACCACCTCAATATAACACACTACCAGACCGACTCAACATCAGACCACCTCAATATAACACACTACCACACCGACTCAACATCAGACCTCCTCAATATAACACACTACCAGACAGACTCAACATCAGACCACCTCAATATAACACACTACCAGACCGACTCAACATCAGACCACCTCAATATAACACACTACCAGACCGACTCAACATCAGACCACCTCAATATAACACACTACCAGACTGACTCAACATCAGACCACCTCAATATAACACACTACCAGACCGACTCAACATCAGACCACCTCAATATAACACACTACCAGACAGACTCAACATCAGACCACCTCAATATAACACACTACCAGACCGACTCAACATCAGACCATCTCAATATAACACTACCAGACTGACTCAACATCAGACCACCTCAATATAACACACTACCAGACTGACTCAACATCAGACCACCTCAATATAACACACTACCAGACTGACTCAACATCAGACCACCTCAATATAACACACTACCACACCGACTCAACATCAGACCACCTCAATATAACACACTACCAGACCGACTCAACATCAGACCACCTCAATATAACACACTACCAGACTGACTCAACATCAGACCACCTCAATATAACACACTACCAGACAAACTCAACATCAGACCACCTCAATATAACACACTACCAGACCGACTCAACATCAGACCACCTCAATATAACACACTACCAGACCGACTCAACATCAGACCATCTCAATATAACACACTACCAGACTGACTCAACATCAGACCACCTCAATATAACACACTACCAGACAAACTCAACATCAGACCACCTCAATATAACACACTACCAGACCGACTCAACATCAGACCACCTCAATATAACACACTACCACACCGACTCAACATCAGACCATCTCAATATAACACACTACCAGACTGACTCAACATCAGACCACCTCAATATAACACACTACCAGACTGACTCAACATCAGACCACCTCAATATAACACACTACCAGACCGACTCAACATCAGACCACCTCAATATAACACACTACCAGACCGACTCAACATCAGACCACCTCAATATAACACACTACCAGACCGACTCAACATCAGACCACCTCAATATAACACACTACCAGACCGACTCAACATCAGACCACCTCAATATAACACACTACCAGACAGACTCAACATCAGACCACCTCAATATAACACACTACCAGACTGACTCAACATCAGACCACCTCAATATAACACACTACCAGACTGACTCAACATCAGACCACCTCAATATAACACACTACCAGACCGACTCAACATCAGACCACCTCAATATAACACACTACCAGACTGACTCAACATCAGACCATCTCAATATAACACACTACCAGACCGACTCAACATCAGACCATCTCAATATAACACACTACCAGACAAACTCAACATCAGACCACCTCAATATAACACACTACCAGACAAACTCAACATCAGACCACCTCAATATAACACACTACCAGACCGACTCAACATCAGACCACCTCAATATAACACACTACCAGACCGACTCAACATCAGACCACCTCAATATAACACACTACCAGACCGACTCAACATCAGACCACCTCAATATAACACACTACCACACCGACTCAACATCAGACCACCTCAATATAACACACTACCAGACTGACTCAACATCAGACCACCTCAATATAACACACTACCACACCGACTCAACATCAGACCACCTCAATATAACACACTCTGTTATAAACACACACACCAGGCTGTGACACGTGACGGCCCCTCCCTGCTCTGTCTACTGGGTTATGCTGTGCTGACTTCCTGTAGGAGAGGTGGGCGGAGTTGGGAGGGGGGTCAGTGCTGATGGGGAACACCTGTGACATCTCAGCTGTGGCATTAAGCCACTGTTTCCCCATTCAGCAAGAGATTCCTTGGTTGTTTTGTTGTGGTTTTGGCAGTTGACACCTAATTTACTGACCTTCTTGCCTCATCTGGTCCCGTGTGGCTCATTTGGTAGAGCATGGCGCTTGCAACGCCAGGGTTGTGGGTTCATTCCCCACGGGGGGACCAGGATGAATATGTATGAACTTTCCAATTTGTAAGTCGCTCTGGATAAGAGCGTCTGCTAAATGACTTAAATGTAAATGTAAATCTGATTATTGTTGTGAGTGTTTACTTTATTTATGGAATAAATTCATTGTGTTATTCCTTTACTCAGTGTGTGTTACAATCTTGTAACACACAAAACAAACAGCTCTGTGAACGTGGAGGACTAGTCATGATCAAGTTCAGAGGTCACAGTCATCACCAAACACCTGTTTCTCAATATGCTACTTGACGTTGCTGCTACAACGGTCAGAACATGAGCCCAAATCAAACGGAGCACCGAGGGCACTTCTCCAATGGATACTCCGTTTGTACACATGTTGAATCGATGCATTGATGCTTCAATGAAAAACATTCCCAGAATTCTTGGTGAAAATGTGACACATAAAAACACATAAAAAGAAAATACTTACAATTTATTGAAAACAATGGTGGGTTTTGTGCTTAAGCGAGAGAAAATAAACTCAAAATTCCGAATTTAATGTTTCCCTTTCACATGTTATACACTGCCTAACTACAATATTTGATCTTAATACGTTAACAGATGCCTACTGTCCTCATTTTGCAAGCTAGGTTTCCGCTTCTCCTAGATAACGAATGTTTCCAGCGCTCTAGAAGTTGTGTTTATTACTATTTTTATTATTATTATTACTTTATTATTATTATTTATTATTATCTCGTCCGGGACAATATTGACTTTCCGGAGATCCAATGTGGCAATTGTTTGCTAACGGAGGATTACAGGAATGAGGTATCCTAAATTTAAATTGTTTCCTAACGGAGGATTACAGGAATGAGGTATCCTAAATTTCAATTGTTTGCTAACGGAGGATTACAGGAATGAGGTATCCTAAATTTAAATTGTTTCCTAACGGAGGATTACAGGAATGAGGTATCCTAAATTTCAATTGTTTGCTAACGGAGGATTACAGGAATGAGGTATCCTAAATTTAAATTGTTTCCTAACGGAGGATTACAGGAATGAGGTATCCTACATTTCAATTGTTTGCTAACGGAGGATTACAGGAATGAGGTATCCTAAATTTAAATTGTTTCCTAACGGAGGATTACAGGAATGAGGTATCCTAAATTTCAATTGTTTGCTAACGGAGGATTACAGGAATGAGGTATCCTAAATTTAAATTGTTTCCTAACGGAGGATTACAGGAATGAGGTATCCTAAATTTCAGTTGTTTGCTAACGGAGGATTACAGGAATGAGGTATCCTAAATTTAAATTGTTTCCTAACGGAGGATTACAGGAATGAGGTATCCTAAATTTCAATTGTTTGCTAACGGAGGATTACAGGAATGAGGTATCCTAAATTTAAATTGTTTCCTAACGGAGGATTACAGGAATGAGGTATCCTACATTTCAATTGTTTGCTAACGGAGGATTACAGGAATGAGGTATCCTAAATTTAAATTGTTTCCTAACGGAGGATTACAGGAATGAGGTATCCTAAATTTCAATTGTTTGCTAACGGAGGATTACAGGAATGAGGTATCCTAAATTTAAATTGTTTCCTAACGGAGGATTACAGGAATGAGGTATCCTAAATTTAAATTGTTTCCTAACGGAGGATTACAGGAATGAGGTATCCTAAATTTAAATTGTTTCCTAACGGAGGATTACAGGAATGAGGTATCCTAAATTTAAATTGTTTCCTAACGGAGGATTACAGGAATGAGGTATCCTAAATTTCAATTGTTTGCTAACGGAGGATTACAGGAATGAGGTATCCTAAATTTTAATTGTTTCCTAACGGAGGATTACAGGAATGAGGTATCCTAAATTTCAATTGTTTGCTAACGGAGGATTACAGGAATGAGGTATCCTAAATTTAAATTGTTTCCTAACGGAGGATTACAGGAATGAGGTATCCTAAATTTAAATTGTTTCCTAACGGAGGATTACAGGAATGAGGTATCCTAAATTTAAATTGTTTCCTAACGGAGGATTACAGGAATGAGGTATCCTAAATTTAAATTGTTTCCTAACGGAGGATTACAGGAATGAGGTATCCTAAATTTAAATTGTTTCCTAACGGAGGATTACAGGAATGAGGTATCCTAAATTTAAATTGTTTCCTAACGGAGGATTACAGGAATGAGGTATCCTAAATTTCAATTGTGAGCGAAGTTATGGGGGAAACGCAAACTGGAACTTTCTGGTTCTCAACTCCTGTGGCTGGACGCCGCTCTGATTGATGTTTCCCCACCTTGTCATCTTTCCCTATCCGAATAGCCTGTGCTACCTGGAACTTGTCCGCCAAGGAAGTCGTCTCCATCTGCTTCGTCCTACTCCATCATGTATTGGAGTAGACGGAGAACAGCAAGAGGATTGTTCATATCAGCGCTGGTCCCATGTCTCAAGTGGTGGAAACCGAAGGCAGCTAAGTGGACGGGAGCAATAGGTTGGAGCAGATTGACAGGAGGAATGGCTTCGCTGCACAGGTGCCTGATCTTCCTGCACCTTCATTGCTGGGACTGCCTGTGACTACGATGGGTGTGCTGACTCCAACTACGCTGACTCCAACTATGCTGACTCCAACTACGCTGACTCCACCAGCGGCTTCATCGTCGAGTTCGGCTCCTTTCCCTCTTTCTGGTCCTGACGGGGCACTGCCTGCTGTGGGAGGTCTGGACCTATCGCCTGGAGCAGTGGGCGTAGGCTCTCCTGCTTCTCATGGACCTGTGAAAGGTTCAACGAATTGTGTGAGGGGTAGGAATGGGCAGATTTCTCCATCCCCTTCCCCAGCTGTTGTATTGGGCAGTTCAATGGTGAGAAAATGTCTCAGTGCCTGGAGCAAAAACATTGTGGTACCCAGGAGCACAAATACAGGACATCTATAAGCTGCTCCCAAATATTTTAAAACCTGCATCAGGAAATTGAGCCAATCATAGTTCAAGTTGGATTTAATGATATTATGAAGGGGCAGCTCAGAACAGTTGAAGATGGGTTTTAAAGAACTGATTGGGTCACCAACAAACTTCCCATAATATCTGGCACTCTGCCTCAGCAGATGTTTAGCCCTCCATAACTGGCTATGAGACTATTGCAGCTCTGTGGGAGTAACATTTAGTGACAATTTTGATGTCTTCTGGAAACAAAGCTTGTTTTATAAGGAGGAAGTGATCCACTCCAAATCATTTGGGGTCCTGGATCCTTTCACATTATAAGGCTGCGTTGAGACAAGACTTATCTATTACCTAAGCCCAGCTCAATTAATCCCTACCATTGTGTCGCTGAGTTGTCATAATGCTTCAGCAAATGTACATTATCCCAGGGGTGTTGGAAAACACAATGTAAGTAACATAATTTAATTTAATTTATGTCCCTCTTACTGCCCTGAATGCCTCTGCTGATCCTACAGCTTTTGTATGCAGTAATCATATGCCTATGAACCAGATTTACGCTGTTAGCACTGAGGCAGTGTGCCCTAGCAGGAAGTGTGTGTAGTTCAGCCTGCACTATCATAAATAACCTGAGCATGTCTACTTCTACTAAGCTTCCAGTAAATCAATGAAGACCTTCCCAGAAAAGTGCTAAAAAAACATTAACATATGTACAGTTGAAGTCGGAAGTTTACATACACCTTAGCCAAATACATTTAAACTCAGTTTTTCAAAATTCCTGACATTTAATCCTAGTAAAAATGCCCTGTCTTAGGTCAGTTAGGATCACCACTTTATTTTAAGATGTGAAATGTAATGCAACCGCTGTGTCAGATTTAAAAAAAACTTTACGGAAAAAGCAAACCATGCAGTAATCTGAGACGGTGCTCAGAAAAGAAAAAAAAAATCCACCGCCATGTTGAAGTCAACAGAAATCAGAAATGACACTATAAATATTCCCTTACCTTTGAATATCTTCATCAGAATGCACTCCCAGGAATCCTAGTTCCACAATAAATTGTTGTTTTGTTCGATAATGTCCATTATTTATGTCCAAGTAGCTACTTTTGTTAGCACGTTTAGTACACATATCCAAACGCTCGTGCAGGTCCAGGCAAACGTTGGACGAAAACTTCAAAAAGTTATATTACAGGTCGAATAAACTTGTCAAACTAAGTATAGAATCAATCTTTAGGATGTTGTTATCATAAATATTCAATAACGTTCCAACCGGAGAATTCCTTTGTGTCTATAGAAGTAAGGGAACGCAAGTCGATATCATGTGGAATGCGCGTGACCAGGACCTGGCTCTCTGCCAGACCACTAACTCAAACAGCTCCCATCCGGCTCAACATCACAGTAGAAGCTTCATTCAACGTTCTACAGACTGTGGAAGCTAGGAAGCTAGACTGTGGATCTAGTGGAAGCCGTAGGAAGTGCAAACAGATCCATATCCCACTGGGATTTCAATAGACGATGAGTTGAAAATCGACCAGCCTCAGAATTCCCACTTCCTGTTTGGATTTTTTTCTCAGGTTTTTGCCTGCCATATGAGTTCTGTTATACTCACAGACATCATTCAAACAGGTTTAGAAACTTCAGAGTGTTTTCTATCCAATAGTAATAATAATATGCATATATTAGCATCTGGGACAGAGTAGTAGGCAGTTCACTCTGGGCACGCTATTCATCAAAAGTGAAAATGCTGCCCCCTATCCCTAAAAAAGTTAATTTTCATACTGCAAATGGACATCAAGTCCCAAGTGTCAAATTGTGAACATTTTATTTTTCTGCTTTCTGGACCGTTTTTCAAGATTCTCTCGATTTTTTTGTGTCAATAATGCATAAATAAGAACTGTATGAACATACCTTTGTCATATTTTATTGTCATATTTTTTTTACTTGTCCATAAGGCATATGTTTTGTCCATTTGCTATATGATTTCATAGGAAGTCAAAAGTCAGTGAACCATTGTCAAATGTCCAAATGCAATATGAAAGTATTGAAAGTGCCAAATCAGGATGTTATGTCCATTTGCCATGTACGATCATAGGAAGTCAGTTTCCAAACCCAAAAGTCAGTGAACCATGTCAAATGGCATTTATACCGTGTTGATTTATATCACTGTTTAAACATATTGCAAAGGGACAAAAGTCAGCCAGCAAGTCAGCGTCCATCAGTCAATTAGAAATCATTCTGACACCAAACTGATACAAACTGACACCAAACCCACTTTTTCCAACTCGTTTAGAAGCCAACTATCACATATTTCAGAGCAGGCCCAGAATTTACAGCGCCTTCTGTTTAAACCATAATAAAACCGTAAAACACGTAGTTACATTCTAGCTGTGGGTCCAGTTTTGACATTATGTGTAGGCCTATGTGAGGCGACCCCGAATCCCGAGTTTCGGCTCAATAGGTTTCAATGCACCTAGTCTTGCGACTCTGGGACTTTTGTGAATGTCGTCATTTTCGTGATGGTCAAAATGAATTGAAGTTATTGCAAATGTACAACGCTGTTTCTTGGTCTGAGAACCTTCTAGAACTCTCCATAACCAACTTAACTCACCACGCACTATCGACTTAAGCTCTGGAAACAGGTTTCTATGTCTGATGGTTCTTTGATAGTTCGAAATAGGTAACTATTGCAGGCTATTTGTGTCTGTAAGACCCACACTATGTCACCCCGTCCTTGCTGTGTGTGTGTGTGAGTTTTTCTTGGAAATCTGTTGGGAGAAATGACTGATTTACACTTCATGAAGGTTGCCTAATCACACATATGAAGTTTTGGAAAGATGTCTCTTTTAACTTCTCTAGGATAGGGTGCAGCATTTTCACTTTTGGATAAATAGAGTGCCCAATTTCAACTTCCTTCTACTCATCCCCAGAATATAAGATATGCATATTATTAGTATATTTGGATAGAAAACACTCTGAAGTTTCTAAAACTGTTTGAATCATGTCTGTGAGTATAACAGAACTTATGTAGCAGGCAAAACCCAAAGGACATTCAGATATTTTTCTTTTTTGAGGTCACTGTCTGTTCAATGAGATTTCATTGGGATACTAGATTTACTAAATTTCTAAGGAACTTGTTTGCAGTTCCTACTGCTTACACTGGATGTCACCAGTCTTTGGAAATTGGTTGAGGTTATTCCTTTGTGCAATGAAGAAGTATGGCCATCTTGAATCAGTGTAACGTTATGTGTACTGTTTGAGAGTTGCGCAAGACTAGAAAAGTAGCGTTAGTTTGTTGTCCTCCTGTATTGAAAACAGATAGACCCTTCTTCAATTTGATCGATTATTAACGTTTAAAAATACCTAAAGTTGTATTACAAAAGTAGTTTGAAATGTTTTGGCAAAGTTTACACGTAACTTTTGAGATATTTTGTAGTGACGTTGCGCAAATTGGAAGCTGTTTTTTTCTGGATCAAACGCGCCAAATAAATGGACATTTTGGATATATATGGACGGAATTAATTGAACAAAAGGACCATTTGTGATGTTTATGGGACATATTGGAGTGCCAACAAAAGAAGCTTGTCAAAGGTAAGGCATGATTTATATTTTATTTCTGCGTTTTGTGTTGCGCCTGCAGGGTTGAAATATGCTACACTCTCTTTGATTACTGTTGTGCTATCATCAGATAATAGCATCTTATGCTTTCGCCGAAAAGCCTTTTTTGAAATCTGACATGTTGGCTGGATTCACAACGAGTGTACCTTTAATTTGGTATCTTACATGTGTGATTTAATGAAAGTTTGATTTGGCGCTCTGCATTTTCCCTGGCTCGAAGGTTAAACCCTTCGAAACAGCCTCTATGACCTCAATTTAAGGCACTTCTGGTTAGCACAGGAGGCTGAAAGTAAACACATATCCTTATTGGGGTAGGCTTTTACAGAAACCTGCGTTTTAAGTCTTTACGTTAACCTCACTTGGGTAGGGGGCACTATTTTCACCTTCAGATGAAAAGCGTACCCAAAGTAAACTGCCTGCTACTCAGGTCCAGAAGCTAGGATGTGCATATAATTAAACACTCCAAGAAAACACTCCAAAGTTTCTAAAACTGTTAAAATAATGTCTGTGAGTATAACAGAACTGAAATTGGTATTTTTCCATTGAAAGCCTATCCACCATTTAAAGGGATAGGCCCCAGATTCCGTTCCCTATGGCTTAACAGTCTTTAGACATTGTTTCAGGCTTTTAATCTGAAAAATGAGGGAGAATGACCACATTGAGTCAGTGGATAGTGGGAAGCAAACAAGAAAATGCTCATCCAGAGGATGGGACTCGGGGACTTTAATGCAGAAACTCAAATCCACTTAACCTTCTCTCAGCATGTTAAATATGCTACCAGAGGAAAATGAACTCTAGACCACCTTTACTCCACACACAGAGACGCGTACAAATCTCTCCCTTTGGCAAATCTGATCATAACTCTGTCCTTCTGGTTCCTGCTTACAAGCAAAAACTCAAGCAGGAAGTACCAATAACTCGCTCAATAAGGAAATGGTCAGATGACACAGACGCTAAGCTACAGGACTGTTTTGTTAGCACAGACTGGAATATGTTCCGGGATTATTTCGATGGCATTGAGGAGTATACTGTAATACCAACATGTTTCAAGCAGACCACCATAGTCCCTGTGCCCAAGAACACAAAGGTAACCTGCCTAAATGACTACTGACCCGTATCCCTCACGTCTGTAGACATGAAGTGCTTTGAAAGGCTGGTCATGGCTCACAACATCATTATCCCAGAAACCATAGACCCACTCCAATTTGCATACCACCCCAACAGATCCACAGATGATGCATTCTCTATAGCACTCCACACTGCCCTTTCCCACGTGGACAAAAGGAACACCTATGTGAGAATGATGTTCATTGACTACAGCTCAGCGTTCAACACCACAATGCCCTCAAAGCTCATTACTAAGCTAAGGACCCTGGGACTAAACACCTCCCTATGCAACTGGATCCTGGACGTCCTGACGGGCCGCCCCCCAGGTGGTGAGGGTAGGTAACAACACATCTGCCATGCTGATCCTCAACACAGCGGCCCCTCAGGGGGTGCGTGCTCAGTCCCCTCCTATTCTCCCTGTTCACCAATGACTGCATGGCCAAGCATGACTCCAACACCATCATTAAGTTTGCAGATGACACAACAGTGGCAGGCAGGCCTGATCACCAACAGCGATGAGACAGCCTATAGGGAGGAGGTCAGAGACCTGACAGGGTGGTACCAGGACAACAACCTCTCCTTCAACGATGAGACAGCCTATAGGGAGGAGGTCAGAGACCTGGCCGTGTGGTGCCAGGACAACAACCTCTCCCTCAACGATGAGACAGCCTATAGGGAGGAGGTCAGAGACCTGGCCGTGTGGTGCCAGGACAACAACCTCTCCTTCAACGATGAGACAGCCTATAGGGAGGTGGTCAGAGACCTGGCCGTGTGGTGCCAGGACAACAATCTCTCCCCCAACGTGATCAAGAAAATGGAGATGATTGTGGACTACAGAAATGGGAAGACCGAGCAAGTTGTGGGGGAGCAGGTTGAGAGCTTCAAGTTCCTTAGTGTCCACATCACCAACAAACTGTCATGGTCCAAACACACCAAGACAGTCATGAATAGGGCACGGCAACGCCTATTCTCCCTCAGGAGACTGAACAAATTTGGCATGGGATAGGCTGATATAAAAACATAATCCTCAGCTAGCTAGCTGGATAGGCTGATAAAAATATGTTTATTCTCACTTATTCTGTGTAGGATAATATAAAATGTTATCCTCAGCTAGCTAGCTGGAAAGCTAGCTATCCAAAAATTCAATCCTCAGCTAGCTAGCTGTTTAGGCTAATATAAAATGGAATCCTCAGTTAGCTAGCTATATAGGGTAATATATAATGTAATCCTCAGCTAGATAGCTGTATAGGGTAATATAAAATGTAATCCTCAGCTAGCTAGCTGTATAGGGTAATATAAAATGTAATCCTCAGCTAGCTAGCCTTATAGGGTAATATAAAAATGTAATCCTCAGCTAGATAGCTTGATAGGCTAATATAAAATGTACTCCTCAGATAGCTAGCCTTATAGGGTAATATACAATGTAATCCTCAGCTAGATAGCTTGATAGGCTAATATAAAATGTACTCCTCAGATAGCTAGCCTTATAGGGTAATATACAATGTAATCCTCAGCTAGCTAGCTGGATAGGCTAATATAAACTGTAATCCTCAGCTAGCTAGCTGGATAGTGTAATATACAAATTAAATCCTCAACTAGCTAGCATCACCACTTACATTTACATTTACATTTAAGTCATTTAGCAGACGCTCTTATCCAGAGCGACTTACAAACCAGAGAGAGAGAACCCCTGTGAGTTCTGTGACCTCATCTACACTGATCAAGTGTGTGTGTGTGTGTGTGTGTGTGTGTGTGTGTGTGTGTGTGTGTGTGTGTGTGTGTGTGTGTGTGTGGTGTGTGTGTAAAAACAGTGCATCCATGTAAAACTAGGCCTGAGGTGCTGTGGCCATCTGCACTCCCCATTCTCTTGGATCTCTCCCTCCATCTGCTTCTTTCATCCCAAACTGGGGTGAAGAGGGGGAAAAGAGATGGGAGTAGGAGGGAAGGAGGGGAGGAGGGAAGAGAGATGGGAGTAGGAGGGAAGGAGGGAAGAGAGATGGGAGGAGGAGGGAAGGAGGGGAGGAGGGAAGAGAGATGGGAGTAGGAGGGATGGAGGGAAGAGAGATGGGAGGAGGAGGGAAGGAGGGGAGTAGGGAAGAGAGATGGGAGGAGGATAGGAGGAGGGAAGAGAGATGGGAGGAGGAGGGAAGGAGGGAAGAGAGATGGGAGGAGGAGGGAAGGAGGGGAGGAGGGAAGAGAGATGGGAGGAGGAGGGGAGGAGGGAAGAAAGATGGGAGGAGGCGGGAAGGAGGGAAGAGAGATGGGAGGAGGAGGGAAGGAGGGGAGGAGGGAAGAGAGATGGGAGGAGGAGGGGAGGAGAGAAGAAAGATGGGAGGAGGAGGGAAGGAGGGAAGGCGGGTAGAGAGATGGGAGGAGGAGGGGAGGAGGGAAGAGAGGATGGGAGGAGGAGGGAAGAGAGATGGGAGGAGGAGGGAAGGAGGGAAGAGAGATGGGAGGAGGAGGGAATGTGGGAAGGAGAGAAGAAGGGAAGGAGGGAAGCCATATGGAAGAGCAGAGAAGGGGGGTGACTTGGAGTGGTTAGCGGCAAATTGAAATTCCATAGCAATGCCCCAACCTTCCCTTATAACACACACACACACACACACACACACACACACACACACACACACACACACACACACACACACACACACACACACACAGTTCCAGTCCAGCTAAAAGTCAGATTCGTCAAAAGAATTTGCACACGCACACACTAACACTACGTGGTTTAAAGCGGGTCCTATCCAAACAGGAAGCTGACCTTTGACCCGGCAGCAGTAAGGCCACAGCAGATTTCATTAGTCAGCTAACAGCCTAATCATCCGCTTCAGCACACCTGTAAAACTTTACTGTGTGTCAATCTCACACACACACACACACACACACCGCTACAAGGCCTCACACACACCGCTACAAGGCCTCACACACACACACCACTGCACGTGTAGCTATGTGAGTCTATGTGGTAAAAGAGTGTAGAGTGTAGAGTGTAGGGTGTGTGTGTGTGTGTGTGTGTGTGTGTGTGTGTGTGTGTGTGTGTGTGTGTGTGTGTGTGTGTGTGTGTGTTTGAGTGTGAAATCATAACACGTGTCTGTATGGCTTCTGTTGTAATGCTGGTCAGGATTCTCATTCTACCAGGAACAGAATACTGCCCCAGTTTAGTATAGTAGTTAGTACTGCATTAAACAGTTTAGTATAGTAGTTAGTACTGCATTAAACAGTTTAGTATAGTAGTTAGTACTGCATTAAACAGTTTAGTATAGTAGTTAGTACTGCATTAAACAGTTTAGTATAGTAGTTAGTCCTGCATTAAACAGTTTAGTATAGTAGTTAGTACTGCATTAAACAGTTTAGTATAGTAGTTAGTACTGCATTAAACAGTTTAGTATATTAGTTAGTACTGCATTAAACAATTTAGTATAGTAGTTAGTACTGCATTAAACAGTGTAGTATAGTAGTTAGTACTGCATTAAACAGTTTAGTATAGTAGTTAGTACTGCATTAAACCGTTTAGTATAGTAGTTAGTACTGCATTAAACAGTTTAGTGTAGTAGTTAGTACTGCATTAAACAGTTTAGTATAGTAGTTAGTACTGCATACTACAGTTTAGTATAGTAGTTAGTACTGCATTAAACAGTTTAGTATAGTAGTTAGTACTGCATTAAACAGTTTAGTATAGTAGTTAGTACTGCATTAAACAGTTTAGTATAGTAGTTAGTACTGCATTAAACAGTTTAGTATAGTAGTTAGTACTGCATTAAACAGTTTAGTATAGTAGTTAGTCCTGCATTAAACAGTTTAGTATAGTAGTTAGTACTGCATTAAACAGTTTAGTATAGTAGTTAGTACTGCATTAAACAGTTTAGTATAGTAGTTAGTACTGCATTAAACAGTTTAGTATAGTAGTTAGTCCTGCATTAAACAGTTTAGTATAGTAGTTAGTACTGCATTAAACAGTTTAGTATAGTAGTTAGTACTGCATTAAACAGTTTAGTATATTAGTTAGTACTGCATTAAACAATTTAGTATAGTAGTTAGTACTGCATTAAACAGTGTAGTATAGTAGTTAGTACTGCATTAAACAGTTTAGTATAGTAGTTAGTACTGCATTAAACCGTTTAGTATAGTAGTTAGTACTGCATTAAACAGTTTAGTATAGTAGTTAGTACTGCATTAAACAGTTTAGTATAGTAGTTAGTACTGCATTAAACAGTTTAGTATAGTAGTTAGTACTGCATTAAACAGTGTAGTATAGTAGTTAGTACTGCATTAAACAGTTTAGTATAGTAGTTAGTACTGCATTAAACCGTTTAGTATAGTAGTTAGTACTGAATTAAACAGTTTAGTATAGTAGTTAGTACTGCATTAAACAGTTTAGTATAGTAGTTAGTACTGCATTAAACAGTTTAGTATAGTAGTTAGTACTGCATTAAACAGTGTAGTATAGTAGTTAGTACTGCATTAAACAGTTTAGTATAGTAGTTAGTCCTGCATTAAACAGTTTAGTGTAGTAGTTAGTACTGCATTAAACAGTTTAGTATAGTAGTTAGTACTGCATACTACAGTTTAGTATAGTAGTTAGTACTGCATTAAACAGTTTAGTATAGTAGTTAGTACTGCATTAAACAGTTTAGTATAGTAGTTAGTACTGCATTAAACAGTTTAGTATAGTAGTTAGTACTGCATTAAACAGTTTAGTATAGTAGTTAGTACTGCATTAAACAGTTTAGTATAGTAGTTAGTCCTGCATTAAACAGTTTAGTATAGTAGTTAGTACTGCATTAAACAGTTTAGTATAGTAGTTAGTACTGCATTAAACAGTTTAGTATAGTAGTTAGTCCTGCATTAAACAGTTTAGTATAGTAGTTAGTACTGCATTAAACAGTTTAGTATAGTAGTTAGTACTGCATTAAACAGTTTAGTATAGTAGTTAGTACTGCATTAAACAGTTTAGTATAGTAGTTAGTACTGCATTAAACAGTTTAGTATAGTAGTTAGTCCTGCATTAAACAGTTTAGTATAGTAGTTAGTACTGCATTAAACAGTTTAGTATAGTAGTTAGTACTGCATTAAACAGTTTAGTATATTAGTTAGTACTGCATTAAACAATTTAGTATAGTAGTTAGTACTGCATTAAACAGTGTAGTATAGTAGTTAGTACTGCATTAAACAGTTTAGTATAGTAGTTAGTACTGCATTAAACCGTTTAGTATAGTAGTTAGTACTGAATTAAACAGTTTAGTAAAGTAGTTAGTACTGCATTAAACAGTTTAGTATAGTAGTTAGTACTGCACTAAACAGTTTAGTATAGTAGTTAGTACTGCATTAAACAGTGTAGTATAGTAGTTAGTACTGCATTAAACAGTTTAGTATAGTAGTTAGTCCTGCATTAAACAGTTTAGTGTAGTAGTTAGTACTGCATTAAACAGTTTAGTATAGTAGTTAGTACTGCATACTACAGTTTAGTATAGTAGTTAGTACTGCATTAAACAGTTTAGTATAGTAGTTAGTATTGCATTAAACAGTTTAGTATAGTAGTTAGTACTGCATTAAACAGTTTAGTATAGTAGTTAGTACTGCATTAAACAGTTTAGTATAGTAGTTAGTACTGCATTAAACAGTTTAGTATAGTAGTTAGTCCTGCATTAAACAGTTTAGTATAGTAGTTAGTACTGCATTAAACAGTTTAGTATAGTAGTTAGTACTGCATTAAACAGTTTAGTATAGTAGTTAGTACTGCATTAAACAGTTTAGTATAGTAGTTAGTACTGCATTAAACAGTTTAGTATAGTAGTTAGTACTGCATTAAACAGTTTAGTATAGTAGTTAGTACTGCATTAAACAGTTTAGTATAGTAGTTAGTACTGCATTAAACAGTGTAGTATAGTAGTTAGTACTGCATTAAACAGTTTAGTATAGTAGTTAGTACTGCATTAAACCGTTTAGTATAGTAGTTAGTACTGAATTAAACAGTTTAGTATAGTAGTTAGTACTGCATTAAACAGTTTAGTATAGTAGTTAGTACTGCACTAAACAGTTTAGTATAGTAGTTAGTACTGCATTAAACAGTGTAGTATAGTAGTTAGTACTGCATTAAACAGTTTAGTATAGTAGTTAGTCCTGCATTAAACAGTTTAGTGTAGTAGTTAGTACTGCATTAAACAGTTTAGTATAGTAGTTAGTACTGCATACTACAGTTTAGTATAGTAGTTAGTACTGCATTAAACAGTTTAGTATAGTAGTTAGTACTGCATTAAACCGTTTAGTATAGTAGTTAGTACTGAATTAAACAGTTTAGTATAGTAGTTAGTACTGCATTAAACAGTTTAGTATAGTAGTTAGTACTGCACTAAACAGTTTAGTATAGTAGTTAGTACTGCATTAAACAGTGTAGTATAGTAGTTAGTACTGCATTAAACAGTTTAGTATAGTAGTTAGTCCTGCATTAAACAGTTTAGTGTAGTAGTTAGTACTGCATTAAACAGTTTAGTATAGTAGTTAGTACTGCATACTACAGTTTAGTATAGTAGTTAGTACTGCATTAAACAGTTTAGTATAGTAGTTAGTATTGCATTAAACAGTTTAGTATAGTAGTTAGTACTGCATTAAACAGTTTAGTATAGTAGTTAGTACTGCATTAAACAGTTTAGTATAGTAGTTAGTACTGCATTAAACAGTTTAGTATAGTAGTTAGTCCTGCATTAAACAGTTTAGTATAGTAGTTAGTACTGCATTAAACAGTTTAGTATAGTAGTTAGTACTGCATTAAACAGTTTAGTATAGTAGTTAGTACTGCATTAAACAGTTTAGTATAGTAGTTAGTACTGCATTAAACAGTTTAGTATAGTAGTTAGTACTGCATTAAACAGTTTAGTATAGTAGTTAGTACTGCATTAAACAGTTTAGTATAGTAGTTAGTACTGCATTAAACAGTTTAGTATAGTAGTTAGTCCTGAATTAAACAGTTTAGTATAGTAGTTAGTACTGCATGTCAGGGTTTAGTATAGTAGTTAGTACTGCATTAAACAGTTTAGTATAGTAGTTAGTACTGCATGTCAGGGTTTAGTATAGTAGTTAGTCCTGCATTAAACAGTTTAGTATAGTAGTTAGTACTGCATGTCAGGGTTTAGTATAGTAGTTAGTACTGCATTAAACAGTTTAGTATAGTTAGTACTGCATTAAACAGTTTAGTATAGTAGTTAGTACTGCATTAAACAGTTTAGTATAGTAGTTAGTACTGCATTAAACAGTGTAGTATAGTAGTTAGTACTGCATTAAACAGTTTAGTATAGTAGTTAGTACTGCATTAAACAGTTTAGTATAGTAGTTAGTACTGCATTAAACAGTTTAGTATAGTAGTTAGTACTGCATGTCAGGGTTTAGTATAGTAGTTAGTCCTGCATTAAACAGTTTAGTATAGTAGTTAGTACTGCATGTCAGGGTTTAGTATAGTAGTTAGTACTGCATTAAACAGTTTAGTATAGTAGTTAGTCCTGCATTAAACAGTTTAGTATAGTAGTTAGTACTGCATTAAACAGTTTAGTATAGTAGTTAGTACTGCATTAAACAGTGTAGTATAGTAGTTAGTACTGCATTAAACAGTTTAGTATAGTAGTTAGTACTGCATTAAACAGTTTAGTATAGTAGTTAGTACTGCATTAAACAGTGTAGTATAGTAGTTAGTACTGCATTAAACAGTTTAGTATAGTAGTTAGTACTGCATTAAACAGTGTAGTATAGTAGTTAGTACTGCATTAAACAGTGTAGTATGGTAGTTAGTACTGCATTAAACAGTTTAGTATAGTAGTTAGTACTGCATTAAACAGTTTAGTATAGTAGTTAGTACTGCATTAAACAGTTTAGTATAGTAGTTAGTACTGCATTAAACAGTTTAGTATAGTAGTTAGTACTGCATTAAACAGTTTAGTATAGTAGTTAGTACTGCATTAAACAGTTTAGTATAGTAGTTAGTACTGCATTAAACAGTTTAGTTTAGTAGTTAGTACTGCATTAAACAGTTTAGTATAGTAGTTAGTCCTGCATTAAACAGTTTAGTATAGTAGTTAGTACTGCATTAAACAGTTTAGTATAGTAGTTAGTACTGCATTAAACAGTTTAGTATAGTAGTTAGTACTGCATTAAACAGTTTAGTATAGTAGTTAGTAATATAGTAGTTAGTACTGCATTAAACAATTTAGTATAGTAGTTAGTACTGCTTTATAACAGTTTAGTTTAGTAGTTAGTACTGCATTAAACAGTTTAGTATAGTAGTTAGTCCTGCATTAAACAGTTTAGTATAGTAGTTAGTACTGCATTAAACAGTTTAGTATAGTAGTTAGTACTGCATTAAACAGTGTAGTATAGTAGTTAGTCCTGCATTAAACAGTTTAGTATAGTAGTTAGTACTGCATTAAACAGTTTAGTGTAGTAGTTAGTACTGCATTAAACAGTTTAGTATAGTAGTTAGTACTGCATTAAACAGTTTAGTATAGTAGTTAATCCTGCATTAAACAGTTTAGTATAGTAGTTAGTACTGCATTAAACAGTTTAGTATAGTAGTTAGTACTGCATTAAACAGTTTAGTATAGTAGTTAGTACTGCATTAAACAGTTTAGTATAGTAGTTAGTACTGCATTAAACAGTTTAGTATAGTAGTTAGTACTGCATTAAACAGTGTAGTATAGTAGTTAGTACTGCATTAAACAGTTTAGTATAGTAGTTAGTACTGCATTAAACAGTTTAGTATAGTAGTTAGTACTGCATTAAACAGTTTAGTATAGTAGTTAGTCCTGCATTAAACAGTTTAGTATAGTAGTTAGTACTGCATTAAACAGTTTAGTATAGTAGTTAGTACTGCATTAAACAGTTTAGTATAGTAGTTAGTACTGCATTAAACAGTTTAGTATAGTAGTTAGTACTGCATTAAACAGTTTAGTATAGTAGTTAGTACTGCATTAAACAGTGTAGTATAGTAGTTAGTACTGCATTAAACAGTTTAGTATAGTAGTTAGTACTGCATTAAACAGTTTAGTATAGTAGTTAGTCCTGCATTAAACAGTTTAGTATAGTAGTTAGTACTGCATTAAACAGTTTAGTATAGTTGTTAGTACTGCATTAAACAGTTTAGTATAGTAGTTAGTCCTGCATTAAACAGTGTAGTATAGTAGTTAGTACTGCATTAAACAGTTTAGTATAGTAGTTAGTACTGCATTAAACAGTGTAGTATAGTAGTTAGTCCTGCATTAAACAGTTTAGTATAGTAGTTAGTACTGCATTAAACAGTTTAGTGTAGTAGTTAGTACTGCATTAAACAGTTTAGTATAGTAGTTAGTACTGCATTAAACAGTTTAGTATAGTAGTTAATCCTGCATTAAACAGTTTAGTATAGTAGTTAGTACTGCATTAAACAGTTTAGTATAGTAGTTAGTACTGCATTAAACAGTTTAGTATAGTAGTTAGTACTGCATTAAACAGTTTAGTATAGTAGTTAGTACTGCATTAAACAGTTTAGTATAGTAGTTAGTACTGCATTAAACAGTGTAGTATAGTAGTTAGTACTGCATTAAACAGTTTAGTATAGTAGTTAGTACTGCATTAAACAGTTTAGTATAGTAGTTAGTACTGCATTAAACAGTTTAGTATAGTAGTTAGTGCTGATACTACAGTTTAGTATAGTAGTTAGTACTGCATTAAACAGTTTAGTATAGTAGTTAGTACTGCATTAAACAGTTTAGTATAGTAGTTAGTGCTGCATACTACAGTTTAGTATAATAGTTAGTACTGCATTAAACAGTTTAGTATAGTAGTTAGTACTGCATTAAACAGTTTAGTGTAGTAGTTAGTACTGCATTAAACAGTTTAGTATAGTAGTTAGTACTGCATTAAACAGTTTAGTATAGTAGTTAATCCTGCATTAAACAGTTTAGTATAGTAGTTAGTACTGCATTAAACAGTTTAGTATAGTAGTTAGTACTGCATTAAACAGTTTAGTATAGTAGTTAGTACTGCATTAAACAGTTTAGTATAGTAGTTAGTACTGCATTAAACAGTTTAGTATAGTAGTTAGTACTGCATTAAACAGTGTAGTATAGTAGTTAGTACTGCATTAAACAGTTTAGTATAGTAGTTAGTACTGCATTAAACAGTTTAGTATAGTAGTTAGTACTGCATTAAACAGTTTAGTATAGTAGTTAGTCCTGCATTAAACAGTTTAGTATAGTAGTTAGTACTGCATTAAACAGTTTAGTATAGTAGTTAGTACTGCATTAAACAGTTTAGTATAGTAGTTAGTACTGCATTAAACAGTTTAGTATAGTAGTTAGTACTGCATTAAACAGTTTAGTATAGTAGTTAATCCTGCATTAAACAGTTTAGTATAGTAGTTAGTACTGCATTAAACAGTTTAGTATAGTAGTTAGTACTGCATTAAACAGTTTAGTATAGTAGTTAGTACTGCATTAAACAGTTTAGTATAGTAGTTAGTACTGCATTAAACAGTTTAGTATAGTAGTTAGTACTGCATTAAACAGTGTAGTATAGTAGTTAGTACTGCATTAAACAGTTTAGTATAGTAGTTAGTACTGCATTAAACAGTTTAGTATAGTAGTTAGTACTGCATTAAACAGTTTAGTATAGTAGTTAGTCCTGCATTAAACAGTTTAGTATAGTAGTTAGTACTGCATTAAACAGTTTAGTATAGTAGTTAGTACTGCATTAAACAGTTTAGTATAGTAGTTAGTACTGCATTAAACAGTTTAGTATAGTAGTTAGTACTGCATTAAACAGTTTAGTATAGTAGTTAGTCCTGCATTAAACAGTTTAGTATAGTAGTTAGTACTGCATTAAACAGTTTAGTATAGTAGTTAGTACTGCATTAAACAGTTTAGTATAGTAGTTAGTACTGCACTAAACAAGTTTAGTATAGTAGTTAGTACTGCACTAAACAGTTTAGTATAGTAGTTAGTACTGCATTAAACAGTTTAGTATAGTAGTTAGTACTGCATTAAACAGCGTAGTATAGTAGTTAGTACTGCATTAAACAGTTTAGTAAGTACTGCATTAAACAGTTTAGTATAGTAGTTAGTACTGCATTAAACAGTGTAGTATAGTAGTTAGTACTGCATTAGGCAGTGTAGTATAGTAGTTAGTACTGCATTAAACAGTTTAGTATAGTAGTTAGTCCTGCATTAAACAGTGTAGTATAGTAGTTAGTACTGCATTAAACAGTTTAGTATAGTAGTTAGTACTGCATTAAACAGTTTAGTATAGTAGTTAGTACTGCATTAAACAGTGTAGTATAGTAGTTATAATTACATTAAACAGTTTAGTATAGTAGTTAGTACTGCATTAAACAGTTTAGTATAGTAGTTAGTAGTGCATTAAACAGTTTAGTATAGTAGTTAGTACTGCATTAAACAGTTTAGTATAGTAGTTAGTACTGCATTAAACAGTTTAGTATAGTAGTTAGTACTGCATTAAACAGTTTAGTATAGTAGTTAGTACTGCATTAAACAGTTTAGTTTAGTAGTTAGTACTGCATTAAACAGTTTAGTATAGTAGTTAGTCCTGCATTAAACAGTTTAGTATAGTAGTTAGTACTGCATTAAACAGTTTAGTATAGTAGTTAGTACTGCATTAAACAGTTTAGTATAGTAGTTAGTACTGCATTAAACAGTTTAGTATAGTAGTTAGTAATATAGTAGTTAGTACTGCATTAAACAGTTTAGTATAGTAGTTAGTACTGCTTTATAACAGTTTAGTTTAGTAGTTAGTACTGCATTAAACAGTTTAGTATAGTAGTTAGTCCTGCATTAAACAGTTTAGTATAGTAGTTAGTACTGCATTAAACAGTTTAGTATAGTAGTTAGTACTGCATTAAACAGTGTAGTATAGTAGTTAGTCCTGCATTAAACAGTTTAGTATAGTAGTTAGTACTGCATTAAACAGTTTAGTGTAGTAGTTAGTACTGCATTAAACAGTTTAGTATAGTAGTTAGTACTGCATTAAACAGTTTAGTATAGTAGTTAATCCTGCATTAAACAGTTTAGTATAGTAGTTAGTACTGCATTAAACAGTTTAGTATAGTAGTTAGTACTGCATTAAACAGTTTAGTATAGTAGTTAGTACTGCATTAAACAGTTTAGTATAGTAGTTAGTACTGCATTAAACAGTTTAGTATAGTAGTTAGTACTGCATTAAACAGTGTAGTATAGTAGTTAGTACTGCATTAAACAGTTTAGTATAGTAGTTAGTACTGCATTAAACAGTTTAGTATAGTAGTTAGTCCTGCATTAAACAGTTTAGTATAGTAGTTAGTACTGCATTAAACAGTTTAGTATAGTAGTTAGTACTGCATTAAACAGTTTAGTATAGTAGTTAGTACTGCATTAAACAGTGTAGTATAGTAGTTAGTACTGCATTAAACAGTTTAGTATAGTAGTTAGTACTGCATTAAACAGT
This sequence comes from Salvelinus alpinus, assembly GCF_045679555.1. NCBI lineage: Eukaryota > Metazoa > Chordata > Actinopteri > Salmoniformes > Salmonidae > Salvelinus > Salvelinus alpinus. The sequence goes on along the minus strand of NC_092093.1, from coordinate 1,684,570 downwards.
TTAGTATAGTAGTTAGTACTGCATTAAACAGTGTAGTATAGTAGTTAGTGCTGCATTACTACAGTTTAGTATAGTAGTTAGTACTGCATTAAACAGTTTAGTATAGTAGTTAGTACTGCATTAAACAGTTTAGTATAGTAGTTAGTGCTGCATACTACAGTTTAGTATAGTAGTTAGTACTGCATTAAACAGTTTAGTATAGTAGTTAGTCCTGCATTAAACAGTTTAGTATAGTAGTTAGTACTGCATTAAACAGTTTAGTATAGTAGTTAGTACTGCATTAAACAGTTTAGTATAGTAGTTAGTACTGCATTAAACAGTTTAGTGTAGTAGTTAGTACTGCATTAAACAGTTTAGTATAGTAGTTAGTACTGCATTAAACAGTTTAGTATAGTAGTTAGTACTGCATTAAACAGTGTAGTATAGTAGTTAGTACTGCATTCAACAGTTTAGTATAGTAGTTAGTACTGCATTAAACAGTTTAGTATAGTAGTTAGTACTGCATTAAACAGTTTAGTATAGTAGTTAGTACTGCATTAAACAGTGTAGTATAGTAGTTAGTACTGCATTAAACAGTTTAGTATAGTAGTTAGTACTGCATTAAACAGTTTAGTATAGTAGTTAGTACTGAATTAAACAGTTTAGTATAGTAGTTAGTACTGCATTAAACAGTTTAGTGTAGTAGTTAGTACTGCATTAAACAGTTTAGTATAGTAGTTAGTACTGCATTAAACAGTTTAGTATAGTAGTTAGTACTGCATTAAACAGTTTAGTATAGTAGTTAGTACTGCATTAAACAGTTTAGTATAGTAGTTAGTCCTGCATTAAACAGTGTAGTATAGTAGTTAGTACTGCATTAAACAGTTTAGTATAGTAGTTAGTACTGCATTAAACAGTTTAGTATAGTAGTTAGTCCTGCATTAAACAGTTTAGTATAGTAGTTAGTGCTGCATACTACAGTTTAGTATAGTAGTTAGTACTGCATTAAACAGTTTAGTATAGTAGTTAGTACTGCATTAAACAGTTTAGTATAGTAGTTAGTGCTGCATACTACAGTTTAGTATAGTAGTTAGTACTGCATTAAACAGTTTAGTATAGTAGTTAGTCCTGCATTAAACAGTTTAGTATAGTAGTTAGTACTGCATTAAACAGTTTAGTGTAGTAGTTAGTACTGCATTAAACAGTTTAGTATAGTAGTTAGTACTGCATTAAACAGTTTAGTATAGTAGTTAATCCTGCATTAAACAGTTTAGTATAGTAGTTAGTACTGCATTAAACAGTTTAGTATAGTAGTTAGTACTGCATTAAACAGTTTAGTATAGTAGTTAGTACTGCATTAAACAGTTTAGTATAGTAGTTAGTACTGCATTAAACAGTTTAGTATAGTAGTTAGTACTGCATTAAACAGTGTAGTATAGTAGTTAGTACTGCATTAAACAGTTTAGTATAGTAGTTAGTACTGCATTAAACAGTTTAGTATAGTAGTTAGTACTGCATTAAACAGTTTAGTATAGTAGTTAGTCCTGCATTAAACAGTTTAGTATAGTAGTTAGTACTGCATTAAACAGTTTAGTATAGTAGTTAGTACTGCATTAAACAGTTTAGTATAGTAGTTAGTACTGCATTAAACAGTTTAGTATAGTAGTTAGTACTGCATTAAACAGTTTAGTATAGTAGTTAGTACTGCATTAAACAGTGTAGTATAGTAGTTAGTACTGCATTAAACAGTTTAGTATAGTAGTTAGTACTGCATTAAACAGTTTAGTATAGTAGTTAGTCCTGCATTAAACAGTTTAGTATAGTAGTTAGTACTGCATTAAACAGTTTAGTATAGTTGTTAGTACTGCATTAAACAGTTTAGTATAGTAGTTAGTCCTGCATTAAACAGTGTAGTATAGTAGTTAGTACTGCATTAAACAGTTTAGTATAGTAGTTAGTACTGCATTAAACAGTTTAGTATAGTAGTTAGTACTGCATTAAACAGTGTAGTATAGTAGTTAGTGCTGCATACTACAGTTTAGTATAGTAGTTAGTACTGCATTAAACAGTTTAGTATAGTAGTTAGTACTGCATTAAACAGTTTAGTATAGTAGTTAGTGCTGCATACTACAGTTTAGTATAGTAGTTAGTACTGCATTAAACAGTTTAGTATAGTAGTTAGTCCTGCATTAAACAGTTTAGTATAGTAGTTAGTACTGCATTAAACAGTTTAGTATAGTAGTTAGTACTGCATTAAACAGTTTAGTATAGTAGTTAGTACTGCATTAAACAGTTTAGTGTAGTAGTTAGTACTGCATTAAACAGTTTAGTATAGTAGTTAGTACTGCATTAAACAGTTTAGTATAGTAGTTAGTACTGCATTAAACAGTGTAGTATAGTAGTTAGTACTGCATTCAACAGTTTAGTATAGTAGTTAGTACTGCATTAAACAGTTTAGTATAGTAGTTAGTACTGCATTAAACAGTTTAGTATAGTAGTTAGTACTGCATTAAACAGTGTAGTATAGTAGTTAGTACTGCATTAAACAGTTTAGTATAGTAGTTAGTACTGCATTAAACAGTTTAGTATAGTAGTTAGTACTGAATTAAACAGTTTAGTATAGTAGTTAGTACTGCATTAAACAGTTTAGTGTAGTAGTTAGTACTGCATTAAACAGTTTAGTATAGTAGTTAGTACTGCATTAAACAGTTTAGTATAGTAGTTAGTACTGCATTAAACAGTTTAGTATAGTAGTTAGTACTGCATTAAACAGTTTAGTATAGTAGTTAGTCCTGCATTAAACAGTGTACTAACTACTATACTAAACTGTTTAATGCAGTACTAACTACTATACTAAACTGTAGTATGCAGCACTAACTACTATACTAAACTGTTTAATGCAGGACTAACTACTATACTAAACTGTTTAATGCAGTACTAACTACTATACTAAACTGTTTAATGCAGTACTAACTACTATACTACTGCATTAAACAGTTTAGTATAGTAGTTAGTGCTGCATACTACAGTTTAGTATAGTAGTTAGTACTGCATTAAACAGTTTAGTATAGTAGTTAGTCCTGCATTAAACAGTTTAGTATAGTAGTTAGTACTGCATTAAACAGTTTAGTATAGTAGTTAGTACTGCATTAAACAGTTTAGTATAGTAGTTAGTACTGCATTAAACAGTTTAGTATAGTAGTTAGTACTGCATTAAACAGTTTAGTATAGTAGTTAGTCCTGCATTAAACAGTTTAGTATAGTAGTTAGTACTGCATTAAACAGTTTAGTATAGTAGTTAGTACTGCATTAAACAGTGTAGTATAGTAGTTAGTACTGCATTAAACAGTTTAGTATAGTAGTTAGTACTGCATTAAACAGTTTAGTATAGTAGTTAGTACTGCATTAAACAGTTTAGTATAGTAGTTAGTACTGAATTAAACACTTTAGTATAGTAGTTAGTACTGCATTAAACAGTTTAGTATAGTAGTTAGTACTGCATTAAACAGTGTAGTATAGTAGTTAGTACTGCATTAAACAGTGTAGTATAGTAGTTAGTACTGCATTAAACAGTTTAGTATAGTAGTTAGTCCTGCATTAAACAGTGTAGTATAGTAGTTAGTACTGCATTAAACAGTTTAGTATAGTAGTTAGTACTGCATTAAACAGTTTAGTATAGTAGTTAGTACTGCATTAAACAGTGTAGTATAGTAGTTAGTACTGCATTAAACAGTTTAGTATAGTAGTTAGTCCTGCATTAAACAGTTTAGTATAGTAGTTAGTACTGCCTTAAACAGTTTAGTATAGTAGTTAGTACTGCATTAAACAGTGTAGTATAGTAGTTAGTACTGCATTAAACAGTGTAGTATAGTAGTTAGTACTGCATTAAACAGTTTAGTATAGTAGTTAGTACTGCATTAAACAGTTTAGTGTAGTAGTTAGTACTGCATTAAACAGTTTAGTATAGTAGTTAGTACTGAATTAAACAGTTTAGTATAGTAGTTAGTACTGCATTAAACCGTTTAGTATAGTTGTTAGTACTGCATTAAACCGTTTAGTATAGTAGTTAGTACTGCATGCCACAGTTTAGTATAGTAGTTAGTACTGCATGTCAGGGTTTAGTATAGTAGTTAGTACTGCATGTCAGGGTTTAGTATAGTAGTTAGTACTGCATGCCACAGTTTAGTATAGTAGTTAGTACTGCATGCCATAGTTTAGAACAGTAGTTAATACTGCATTAAACAGTGTAGTATAGTAGTTAGTACTGCATGTCAGGGTTTAGTATAGTAGTTAGTACTGCATGTCACAGTTTAGCATAGTAGTTAGTACTGCATGTCAGGGTTTAGTATAGTAGTTAGTACTGCATGTCACAGTTTAGCATAGTAGTTAGTACTGCATGTCAGGGTTTAGTATAGTAGTTAGTACTGCATGCCATAGTTTAGAACAGTAGTTAGTACTGCGTGTCAGGGTTTGGTATAGTAGTTAGTACTGCATGTCAGGGTTTAGTATAGTAGTTAGTACTGCATGTCAGGGTTTAGTATAGTAGTTAGTACTGCATGTCAGGGTTTAGTTTAGTAGTTAGTACTGTATGTCAGGGTTTAGTTTAGTAGTTAGTACTGCATACTACAGTTTAGTATAGTAGTTAGTACCGCATTAAACAGTTTAGTATAGTAGTTAGTGCTGCATACTACAGTTTAGTATAGTAGTTAGTACTGCATTAAACAGTTTAGTATAGTAGTTAGTAATGTATTAAACAGTTTAGTATAGTAGTTAGTACTGCATTAAACAGTTTAGTATAGTTGTTAGTACTGCATTAAACAGTTTAGTATAGTAGTTAGTACTGCATTAAACAGTTTAGTATAGTAGTTAGTACTGCATTAAACAGTTTAGTATAGTAGTTAGTACTGCATTAAACAGTTTAGTATAGTAGTTAGTACTGCATTAAACAGTGTAGTATAGTAGTTAGTACTGCATTAAACAGTTTAGTATAGTAGTTAGTAATATAGTAGTTAGTACTGCATTAAACAGTTTAGTATAGTAGTTAGTACTGCTTTATAACAGTTTAGTTTAGTAGTTAGTACTGCATTAAACAGTTTAGTATAGTAGTTAGTCCTGCATTAAACAGTTTAGTATAGTAGTTAGTACTGCATTAAACAGTTTAGTATAGTAGTTAGTACTGCATTAAACAGTGTAGTATAGTAGTTAGTCCTGCATTAAACAGTTTAGTATAGTAGTTAGTACTGCATTAAACAGTTTAGTGTAGTAGTTAGTACTGCATTAAACAGTTTAGTATAGTAGTTAGTACTGCATTAAACAGTTTAGTATAGTAGTTAATCCTGCATTAAACAGTTTAGTATAGTAGTTAGTACTGCATTAAACAGTTTAGTATAGTAGTTAGTACTGCATTAAACAGTTTAGTATAGTAGTTAGTACTGCATTAAACAGTTTAGTATAGTAGTTAGTACTGCATTAAACAGTTTAGTATAGTAGTTAGTACTGCATTAAACAGTGTAGTATAGTAGTTAGTACTGCATTAAACAGTTTAGTATAGTAGTTAGTACTGCATTAAACAGTTTAGTATAGTAGTTAGTACTGCATTAAACAGTTTAGTATAGTAGTTAGTCCTGCATTAAACAGTTTAGTATAGTAGTTAGTACTGCATTAAACAGTTTAGTATAGTAGTTAGTACTGCATTAAACAGTTTAGTATAGTAGTTAGTACTGCATTAAACAGTTTAGTATAGTAGTTAGTACTGCATTAAACAGTTTAGTATAGTAGTTAGTACTGCATTAAACAGTGTAGTATAGTAGTTAGTACTGCATTAAACAGTTTAGTATAGTAGTTAGTACTGCATTAAACAGTTTAGTATAGTAGTTAGTCCTGCATTAAACAGTTTAGTATAGTAGTTAGTACTGCATTAAACAGTTTAGTATAGTTGTTAGTACTGCATTAAACAGTTTAGTATAGTAGTTAGTCCTGCATTAAACAGTGTAGTATAGTAGTTAGTACTGCATTTAACAGTTTAGTATAGTAGTTAGTACTGCATTAAACAGTTTAGTATAGTAGTTAGTACTGCATTAAACAGTGTAGTATAGTAGTTAGTGCTGCATACTACAGTTTAGTATAGTAGTTAGTACTGCATTAAACAGTTTAGTATAGTAGTTAGTACTGCATTAAACAGTTTAGTATAGTAGTTAGTGCTGCATACTACAGTTTAGTATAGTAGTTAGTACTGCATTAAACAGTTTAGTATAGTAGTTAGTCCTGCATTAAACAGTTTAGTATAGTAGTTAGTACTGCATTAAACTGTTTAGTATAGTAGTTAGTACTGCATTAAACAGTTTAGTATAGTAGTTAGTACTGCATTAAACAGTTTAGTGTAGTAGTTAGTACTGCATTAAACAGTTTAGTATAGTAGTTAGTACTGCATTAAACAGTTTAGTATAGTAGTTAGTACTGCATTAAACAGTGTAGTATAGTAGTTAGTACTGCATTCAACAGTTTAGTATAGTAGTTAGTACTGCATTAAACAGTTTAGTATAGTAGTTAGTACTGCATTAAACAGTTTAGTATAGTAGTTAGTACTGCATTAAACAGTGTAGTATAGTAGTTAGTACTGCATTAAACAGTTTAGTATAGTAGTTAGTACTGCATTAAACAGTTTAGTATAGTAGTTAGTACTGAATTAAACAGTTTAGTATAGTAGTTAGTACTGCATTAAACAGTTTAGTGTAGTAGTTAGTACTGCATTAAACAGTTTAGTATAGTAGTTAGTACTGCATTAAACAGTTTAGTATAGTAGTTAGTACTGCATTAAACAGTTTAGTATAGTAGTTAGTACTGCATTAAACAGTTTAGTATAGTAGTTAGTCCTGCATTAAACAGTGTAGTATAGTAGTTAGTACTGCATTAAACAGTTTAGTATAGTAGTTAGTACTGCATTAAACAGTTTAGTATAGTAGTTAGTCCTGCATTAAACAGTTTAGTATAGTAGTTAGTGCTGCATACTACAGTTTAGTATAGTAGTTAGTACTGCATTAAACAGTTTAGTATAGTAGTTAGTACTGCATTAAACAGTTTAGTATAGTAGTTAGTGCTGCATACTACAGTTTAGTATAGTAGTTAGTACTGCATTAAACAGTTTAGTATAGTAGTTAGTCCTGCATTAAACAGTTTAGTATAGTAGTTAGTACTGCATTAAACAGTTTAGTATAGTAGTTAGTACTGCATTAAACAGTTTAGTATAGTAGTTAGTACTGCATTAAACAGTTTAGTATAGTAGTTAGTACTGCATTAAACAGTTTAGTATAGTAGTTAGTCCTGCATTAAACAGTTTAGTATAGTAGTTAGTACTGCATTAAACAGTTTAGTATAGTAGTTAGTACTGCATTAAACAGTGTAGTATAGTAGTTAGTACTGCATTAAACAGTTTAGTATAGTAGTTAGTACTGCATTAAACAGTTTAGTATAGTAGTTAGTACTGCATTAAACAGTTTAGTATAGTAGTTAGTACTGAATTAAACAGTTTAGTATAGTAGTTAGTACTGCATTAAACAGTTTAGTATAGTAGTTAGTACTGCATTAAACAGTGTAGTATAGTAGTTAGTACTGCATTAAACAGTGTAGTATAGTAGTTAGTACTGCATTAAACAGTTTAGTATAGTAGTTAGTCCTGCATTAAACAGTGTAGTATAGTAGTTAGTACTGCATTAAACAGTTTAGTATAGTAGTTAGTACTGCATTAAACAGTTTAGTATAGTAGTTAGTACTGCATTAAACAGTGTAGTATAGTAGTTAGTACTGCATTAAACAGTTTAGTATAGTAGTTAGTCCTGCATTAAACAGTTTAGTATAGTAGTTAGTACTGCCTTAAACAGTTTAGTATAGTAGTTAGTACTGCATTAAACAGTGTAGTATAGTAGTTAGTACTGCATTAAACAGTGTAGTATAGTAGTTAGTACTGCATTAAACAGTTTAGTATAGTAGTTAGTACTGCATTAAACAGTTTAGTGTAGTAGTTAGTACTGCATTAAACAGTTTAGTATAGTAGTTAGTACTGAATTAAACAGTTTAGTATAGTAGTTAGTACTGCATTAAACCGTTTAGTATAGTTGTTAGTACTGCATTAAACCGTTTAGTATAGTAGTTAGTACTGCATGCCACAGTTTAGTATAGTAGTTAGTACTGCATGTCAGGGTTTAGTATAGTAGTTAGTACTGCATGTCAGGGTTTAGTATAGTAGTTAGTACTGCATGCCACAGTTTAGTATAGTAGTTAGTACTGCATGCCATAGTTTAGAACAGTAGTTAATACTGCATTAAACAGTGTAGTATAGTAGTTAGTACTGCATGTCAGGGTTTAGTATAGTAGTTAGTACTGCATGTCACAGTTTAGCATAGTAGTTAGTACTGCATGTCAGGGTTTAGTATAGTAGTTAGTACTGCATGTCACAGTTTAGCATAGTAGTTAGTACTGCATGTCAGGGTTTAGTATAGTAGTTAGTACTGCATGCCATAGTTTAGAACAGTAGTTAGTACTGCATACATTACGTGTCAGGGTTTGGTATAGTAGTTAGTACTGCATGTCAGGGTTTAGTATAGTAGTTAGTACTGCATGTCAGGGTTTAGTATAGTAGTTAGTACTGCATGTCAGGGTTTAGTTTAGTAGTTAGTACTGTATGTCAGGGTTTAGTTTAGTAGTTAGTACTGCATACTACAGTTTAGTATAGTAGTTAGTACCGCATTAAACAGTTTAGTATAGTAGTTAGTGCTGCATACTACAGTTTAGTATAGTAGTTAGTACTGCATTAAACAGTTTAGTATAGTAGTTAGTAATGTATTAAACAGTTTAGTATAGTAGTTAGTACTGCATTAAACAGTTTAGTATAGTTGTTAGTACTGCATTAAACAGTTTAGTATAGTAGTTAGTACTGCATTAAACAGTTTAGTATAGTAGTTAGTACTGCATTAAGCAGTTTAGTATAGTAGTTAGTACTGCATTAAACAGTTTAGTATAGTAGTTAGTACTGCATTAAACAGTGTAGTATAGTAGTTAGTACTGCATTAAACAGTTTAGTATAGTAGTTAGTACTGCATGCCACAGTTTAGTATATTAGTTAGTACTGCTTGTCAGGGTTTAGTATATTAGTTAGTACTGCTTGTCAGGGTTTAGTATATTAGTTAGTACTGCATTAAACAGTTTAGTATAGTAGTTAGTACTGCATGCCACAGTTTAGTATAGTAGTTAGTACCTCATGCCATAGTTTAGTATAGTAGTTAGTACTGTATGCCACAGTTTAGTATAATAGTTAGTACTACATACTACAGTTTAGCATAGTCGTTAGTACTGCATGTCAGGGTTTAGTATAGTAGTTAGTACCTCATGCCATAGTTTAGTATAGTAGTTAGTACTGTATGTCACAGTTTAGTATAATAGTTAGTACTACATACTACAGTTTAGCATAGTCGTTAGTACTGCATGTTGGGGTTTAGTTTAGTAGTTAGTACTGCATTTCAGGGTTTAGTATAGTAGTTAGTACTGCATGCCATAGTTTAGAATAGTAGTTAGTACTGCATGTCAGGGTTTAGTACAGTAGTTAGTACTGCATGTCAGGGTTTAGTATAGTAGTTAGTACTGCATTTCAGGGTTTAGTATAGTAGTTAGTACTGCATTAAACAGTGTAGTATAGTAGTTAGTACTGCATTAAACAGTGTAGTATAGTAGTTAGTACTGCATTAAACAGTGTAGTATAGTAGTTAGTACTGCATTAAACAGTTTAGTATAGTAGTTAGTACTGCATTAAACAGTTTAGTATAGTAGTTAGTACTGCATTAAACAGTGTAGTATAGTAGTTAGTACTGCATTAAACAGTGTAGTATAGTAGTTAGTACTGCATTAAACAGTTTAGTATAGTAGTTAGTCCTGCATTAAACAGTTTAGTATAGTAGTTAGTACTGCATTAAACAGTTTAGTATAGTTGTTAGTACTGCATTAAACAGTTTAGTATAGTAGTTAGTCCTGCATTAAACAGTGTAGTATAGTAGTTAGTGCTGCATACTACAGTTTAGTATAGTAGTTAGTACTGCATTAAACAGTTTAGTATAGTAGTTAGTACTGCATTAAACAGTTTAGTATAGTAGTTAGTGCTGCATACTACAGTTTAGTATAGTAGTTAGTACTGCATTAAACAGTTTAGTATAGTAGTTAGTACTGCATTAAACAGTTTAGTATAGTAGTTAGTACGGCATTAAACAGTTTAGTATAGTAGTTAGTCCTGCATTAAACAGTTTAGTATAGTAGTTAGTACTGCATTAAACAGTTTAGTATAGTAGTTAGTACTGCATTAAACAGTTTAGTATAGTAGTTAGTACTGCATTAAACAGTTTAGTATAGTAGTTAGTACTGCATTAAACAGTGTAGTATAGTAGTTAGTACTGCATTAAACAGTTTAGTATAGTAGTTAGTACTGCATTAAACAGTTTAGTATAGTAGTTAGTACTGCATTAAACAGTTTAGTATAGTAGTTAGTACTGCATTAAACAGTTTAGTATAGTAGTTAGTACTGCATTAAACAGTTTAGTATAGTAGTTATTACTGCATTAAACAGTTTAGTATAGTAGTTAGTACTGCATTAAACAGTTTAGTATAGTAGTTAGTCCTGCATTAAACAGTTTAGTATAGTAGTTAGTACTGCATTAAACAGTTTAGTATAGTAGTTAGTACTGCATTAAACAGTTTAGTATAGTAGTTAGTACTGCATTAAACAGTTTAGTATAGTAGTTAGTACTGCATTAAACAGTGTAGTTTAGTAGTTAGTACTGCATTAAACAGTTTAGTATAGTAGTTAGTACTGCATTAAACAGTTTAGTATAGTAGTTAGTACTGAATTAAACAGTTTAGTATAGTAGTTAGTACTGCATTAAACAGTTTAGTGTAGTAGTTAGTACTGCATTAAACAGTTTAGTATAGTAGTTAGTACTGAATTAAACAGTTTAGTATAGTAGTTAGTACTGCATTAAACCGTTTAGTATAGTTGTTAGTACTGCATTAAACCGTTTAGTATAGTAGTTAGTACTGCATGACACAGTTTAGTATAGTAGTTAGTACTGCATGTCACAGTTTAGTTTAGTAGTTAGTACTGCATGTCAGGGTTTAGTATAGTAGTTAGTACTGCATGCCACAGTTTAGTATAGTAGTTAGTACTGCATGCCATAGTTTAGAACAGTAGTTAATACTGCATTAAACAGTGTAGTATAGTAGTTAGTACTGCATGTCAGGGTTTAGTATAGTAGTTAGTACTGCATGTCACAGTTTAGCATAGTAGTTAGTACTGCATGTCAGGGTTTAGTATAGTAGTTAGTACTGCATGTCACAGTTTAGCATAGTAGTTAGTACTGCATGTCAGGGTTTAGTATAGTAGTTAGTACTGCGTGTCAGGGTTTGGTATAGTAGTTAGTACTGCATGTCAGGGTTTAGTATAGTAGTTAGTACTGCATGTCAGGGTTTAGTATAGTAGTTAGTACTGCATGTCAGGGTTTAGTTTAGTAGTTAGTACTGTATGTCAGGGTTTAGTTTAGTAGTTAGTACTGCATACTACAGTTTAGTATAGTAGTTAGTACCGCATTAAACAGTTTAGTATAGTAGTTAGTGCTGCATACTACAGTTTAGTATAGTAGTTAGTACTGCATTAAACAGTTTAGTATAGTAGTTAGTAATGTATTAAACAGTTTAGTATAGTAGTTAGTACTGCATTAAACAGTTTAGTATAGTTGTTAGTACTGCATTAAACAGTTTAGTATAGTAGTTAGTACTGCATTAAACAGTGTAGTATAGTAGTTAGTACTGCATTAAACAGTTTAGTATAGTAGTTAGTACTGCATGCCACAGTTTAGTATATTAGTTAGTACTGCTTGTCAGGGTTTAGTATATTAGTTAGTACTGCTTGTCAGGGTTTAGTATATTAGTTAGTACTGCCTTAAACAGTTTAGTATAGTAGTTAGTACTGCATTAAACAGTGTAGTATAGTAGTTAGTACTGCATTAAACAGTGTAGTATAGTAGTTAGTACTGCATTAAACAGTTTAGTATAGTAGTTAGTACTGCATTAAACAGTTTAGTATAGTAGTTAGTACTGAATTAAACAGTTTAGTATAGTAGTTAGTACTGCATTAAACAGTTTAGTGTAGTAGTTAGTACTGCATTAAACAGTTTAGTATAGTAGTTAGTACTGAATTAAACAGTTTAGTATAGTAGTTAGTACTGCATTAAACCGTTTAGTATAGTTGTTAGTACTGCATTAAACCGTTTAGTATAGTAGTTAGTACTGCATGCCACAGTTTAGTATAGTAGTTAGTACTGCATGTCAGGGTTTAGTATAGTAGTTAGTACTGCATGTCAGGGTTTAGTATAGTAGTTAGTACTGCATGCCACAGTTTAGTATAGTAGTTAGTACTGCATGCCATAGTTTAGAACAGTAGTTAATACTGCATTAAACAGTGTAGTATAGTAGTTAGTACTGCATGTCAGGGTTTAGTATAGTAGTTAGTACTGCATGTCACAGTTTAGCATAGTAGTTAGTACTGCATGTCAGGGTTTAGTATAGTAGTTAGTACTGCATGTCACAGTTTAGCATAGTAGTTAGTACTGCATGTCAGGGTTTAGTATAGTAGTTAGTACTGCATGCCATAGTTTAGAACAGTAGTTAGTACTGCGTGTCAGGGTTTGGTATAGTAGTTAGTACTGCATGTCAGGGTTTAGTATAGTAGTTAGTACTGCATGTCAGGGTTTAGTATAGTAGTTAGTACTGCATGTCAGGGTTTAGTTTAGTAGTTAGTACTGTATGTCAGGGTTTAGTTTAGTAGTTAGTACTGCATACTACAGTTTAGTATAGTAGTTAGTACCGCATTAAACAGTTTAGTATAGTAGTTAGTGCTGCATACTACAGTTTAGTATAGTAGTTAGTACTGCATTAAACAGTTTAGTATAGTAGTTAGTAATGTATTAAACAGTTTAGTATAGTAGTTAGTACTGCATTAAACAGTTTAGTATAGTTGTTAGTACTGCATTAAACAGTTTAGTATAGTAGTTAGTACTGCATTAAACAGTTTAGTATAGTAGTTAGTACTGCATTAAACAGTTTAGTATAGTAGTTAGTACTGCATTAAACAGTTTAGTATAGTAGTTAGTACTGCATTAAACAGTTTAGTATAGTAGTTAGTACTGCATTAAACAGTTTAGTATAGTAGTTAGTACTGCATTAAAAAGTGTAGTATAGTAGTTAGTACTGCATTAAACAGTTTAGTATAGTAGTTAGCACTGCATGCCACAGTTTAGTATATTAGTTAGTACTGCTTGTCAGGGTTTAGTATATTAGTTAGTACTGCTTGTCAGGGTTTAGTATATTAGTTAGTACTGCATTAAACAGTTTAGTATAGTAGTTAGTACTGCATGCCACAGTTTAGTATAGTAGTTAGTACCTCATGCCATAGTTTAGTATAGTAGTTAGTACTGTATGCCACAGTTTAGTATAATAGTTAGTACTACATACTACAGTTTAGCATAGTCGTTAGTACTGCATGTCAGGGTTTAGTATAGTAGTTAGTACCTCATGCCATAGTTTAGTATAGTAGTTAGTGCTGTATGTCACAGTTTAGTATAATAGTTAGTACTACATACTACAGTTTAGCATAGTCGTTAGTACTGCATGTTGGGGTTTAGTTTAGTAGTTAGTACTGCATTTCAGGGTTTAGTATAGTAGTTAGTACTGCATGCCATAGTTTAGAATAGTAGTTAGTACTGCATGTCAGGGTTTAGTATAATAGTTAGTACTACATACTACAGTTTAGCATAGTCGTTAGTACTGCATGTTGGGGTTTAGTTTAGTAGTTAGTACTGCATTTCAGGGTTTAGTATAGTAGTTAGTACTGCATGCCATAGTTTAGAATAGTAGTTAGTACTGCATGTCAGGGTTTAGTACAGTAGTTAGTACTGCATGTCAGGGTTTAGTATAGTAGTTAGTACTGCATTTCAGGGTTTAGTATAGTAGTTAGTACTGCATTAAACAGTGTAGTATAGTAGTTAGTACTGCATTAAACAGTTTAGTATAGTAGTTAGTACTGCATTAAACAGTTTAGTATAGTAGTTAGTACTGCATTAAACAGTTTAGTATAGTAGTTAGTACTGCATTAAACAGTGTAGTATAGTAGTTAGTACTGCATTAAACAGTTTAGTATAGTAGTTAGTACTGCATTAAACAGTTTAGTATAGTAGTTAGTACTGAATTAAACAGTTTAGTATAGTAGTTAGTACTGCATTAAACAGTTTAGTATAGTAGTTAGTACTGCATTAAACAGTTTAGTATAGTAGTTAGTACTGCATTAAACAGTTTAGTATAGTAGTTAGTACTGCATTAAACAGTTTAGTATAGTAGTTAGTCCTGCATTAAACAGTGTAGTATAGTAGTTAGTACTGCATTAAACAGTTTAGTATAGTAGTTAGTACTGCATTAAACAGTTTAGTATAGTAGTTAGTCCTGCATTAAACAGTTTAGTATAGTAGTTAGTACTGCATTAAACAGTTTAGTATAGTTGTTAGTACTGCATTAAACAGTTTAGTATAGTAGTTAGTCCTGCATTAAACAGTGTAGTATAGTAGTTAGTGCTGCATACTACAGTTTAGTATAGTAGTTAGTACTGCATTAAACAGTTTAGTATAGTAGTTAGTACTGCATTAAACAGTTTAGTATAGTAGTTAGTGCTGCATACTACAGTTTAGTATAGTAGTTAGTACTGCATTAAACAGTTTAGTATAGTAGTTAGTACTGCATTAAACAGTTTAGTATAGTAGTTAGTACTGCATTAAACAGTTTAGTATAGTAGTTAGTCCTGCATTAAACAGTTTAGTATAGTAGTTAGTACTGCATTAAACAGTTTAGTATAGTAGTTAGTACTGCATTAAACAGTTTAGTATAGTAGTTAGTACTGCATTAAACAGTTTAGTATAGTAGTTAGTACTGCATTAAACAGTGTAGTATAGTAGTTAGTACTGCATTAAACAGTTTAGTATAGTAGTTAGTACTGCATTAAACAGTTTAGCATAGGTACTGCATTAAACAGTTTAGTATAGTAGTTAGTACTGCATTAAACAGTTTAGTATAGTAGTTAGTACTGCATTAAACAGTTTAGTATAGTAGTTAGTACTGCATTAAACAGTTTAGTATAGTAGTTAGTACTGCATTAAACAGTTTAGTATAGTAGTTAGTACTGCATTAAACAGTTTAGTATAGTAGTTAGTCCTGCATTAAACAGTTTAGTATAGTAGTTAGTACTGCATTAAACAGTTTAGTATAGTAGTTAGTACTGCATTAAACAGTTTAGTATAGTAGTTAGTACTGCATTAAACAGTTTAGTATAGTAGTTAGTACTGCATCAAACAGTGTAGTATAGTAGTTAGTACTGCATTAAACAGTTTAGTATAGTAGTTAGTACTGCATTAAACAGTTTAGTATAGTAGTTAGTACTGAATTAAACAGTTTAGTATAGTAGTTAGTACTGCATTAAACAGTTTAGTGTAGTAGTTAGTACTGCATTAAACAGTTTAGTATAGTAGTTAGTACTGAATTAAACAGTTTAGTATAGTAGTTAGTACTGCATTAAACCGTTTAGTATAGTTGTTAGTACTGCATTAAACCGTTTAGTATAGTAGTTAGTACTGCATGCCACAGTTTAGTATAGTAGTTAGTACTGCATGTCACAGTTTAGTTTAGTAGTTAGTACTGCATGTCAGGGTTTAGTACAGTAGTTAGTACTGCATGCCACAGTTTAGTATAGTAGTTAGTACTGCATGCCATAGTTTAGAACAGTAGTTAATACTGCATTAAACAGTGTAGTATAGTAGTTAGTACTGCATGTCAGGGTTTAGTATAGTAGTTAGTACTGCATGTCACAGTTTAGCATAGTAGTTAGTACTGCATGTCAGGGTTTAGTATAGTAGTTAGTACTGCATGTCACAGTTTAGCATAGTAGTTAGTACTGCATGTCAGGGTTTAGTATAGTAGTTAGTACTGCATGCCATAGTTTAGAACAGTAGTTAGTACTGCGTGTCAGGGTTTGGTATAGTAGTTAGTACTGCATGTCAGGGTTTAGTATAGTAGTTAGTACTGCATGTCAGGGTTTAGTATAGTAGTTAGTACTGCATGTCAGGGTTTAGTATAGTAGTTAGTACTGCATGTCAGGGTTTAGTTTAGTAGTTAGTACTGTATGTCAGGGTTTAGTTTAGTAGTTAGTACTGCATACTACAGTTTAGTATAGTAGTTAGTACCGCATTAAACAGTTTAGTATAGTAGTTAGTGCTGCATACTACAGTTTAGTATAGTAGTTAGTACTGCATTAAACAGTTTAGTATAGTAGTTAGTAATGTATTAAACAGTTTAGTATAGTAGTTAGTACTGCATTAAACAGTTTAGTATAGTTGTTAGTACTGCATTAAACAGTTTAGTATAGTAGTTAGTACTGCATTAAACAGTGTAGTATAGTAGTTAGTACTGCATTAAACAGTTTAGTATAGTAGTTAGTACTGCATGCCACAGTTTAGTATATTAGTTAGTACTGCTTGTCAGGGTTTAGTATATTAGTTAGTACTGCTTGTCAGGGTTTAGTATATTAGTTAGTACTGCATTAAACAGTTTAGTATAGTAGTTAGTACTGCATGCCACAGTTTAGTATAGTAGTTAGTACCTCTTGCCATAGTTTAGTATAGTAGTTAGTACTGTATGCCACAGTTTAGTATAATAGTTAGTACTACATACTACAGTTTAGCATAGTCGTTAGTACTGCATGTCAGGGTTTAGTATAGTAGTTAGTACCTCATGCCATAGTTTAGTATAGTAGTTAGTACTGTATGTCACAGTTTAGTATAATAGTTAGTACTACATACTACAGTTTAGCATAGTCGTTAGTACTGCATGTTGGGGTTTAGTTTAGTAGTTAGTACCTCATGCCATAGTTTAGAATAGTAGTTAGTACTGCATGTCAGGGTTTAGTACAGTAGTTAGTACTGCATGTCACGGTTTAGTACAGTAGTTAGTACTGCATGTCAGGGTTTAGTATAGTAGTTAGTACTGCATTTCAGGGTTTAGTATAGTAGTTAGTACTGCATGCCATAGTTTAGAATAGTAGTTAGTACTGCATGTCAGGGTTTAGTACAGTAGTTAGTACTGCATGTCACGGTTTAGTACAGTAGTTAGTACTGCATGTCAGGGTTTAGTATAGTAGTTAGTACTGCATTTCAGGGTTTAATATAGTAGTTAGTACTGCATGTCAGGGTTTAGTATAGTAGTTAGTACTGCATGTCAGGGTTTAGTATAGTAGTTAGTACTGCATGTCAGGGTTTAGTATAGTAGTTAGTACTGCATGTCACGGTTTAGTATAGTAGTTAGTACTGCATGTCAGGGTTTAGTATAGTAGTTAGTACTGCATTTCAGGGTTTAGTATAGTAGTTAGTACTGCATGTCAGGGTTTAGTATAGTAGTTAGTACTGCATGCCATAGTTTAGAATAGTAGTTAGTACTGCATGTCAGGGTTTAGTACAGTAGTTAGTACTGCATGTCACAGTTTAGTACAGTAGTTAGTACTGCATGTCAGGGTTTAGTATAGTAGTTAGTACTGCATTTCAGGGTTTAGTATAGTAGTTAGTACCTCATGCCATAGTTTAGAATAGTAGTTAGTACTGCATGTCAGGGTTTAGTACAGTAGTTAGTACTGCATGTCACGGTTTAGTACAGTAGTTAGTACTGCATGTCAGGGTTTAGTATAGTAGTTAGTACTGCATTTCAGGGTTTAGTATAGTAGTTAGTACTGCATGCCATAGTTTAGAATAGTAGTTAGTACTGCATGTCAGGGTTTAGTACAGTAGTTAGTACTGCATGTCACGGTTTAGTACAGTAGTTAGTACTGCATGTCAGGGTTTAGTATAGTAGTTAGTACTGCATTTCAGGGTTTAGTATAGTAGTTTGTACTGCATGTCAGGGTTTAGTATAGTAGTTAGTACTGCATGTCAGGGTTTAGTATAGTAGTTAGTACTGCATGTCAGGGTTTAGTATAGTAGTTAGTACTGCATGTCAGGGTTTAGTATAGTAGTTAGTACTGCATGTCAGGGTTTAGTATAGTAGTTAGTACTGCATGTCACGGTTTAGTATAGTAGTTAGTACTGCATGTCAGGGTTTAGTATAGTAGTTAGTACTGCATGTCAGGGTTTAGTATAGTAGTTAGTACTGCATTTCAGGGTTTAGTATAGTAGTTAGTACTGCATGTCAGGGTTTAGTATAGTAGTTAGTACTGCATGTCAGGGTTTAGTATAGTAGTTAGTACTGCATGTCAGGGTTTAGTATAGTAGTTAGTACTGCATGTCAGGGTTTAGTATAGTAGTTAGTACTGCATGTCAGGGTTTAGTATAGTAGTTAGTACTGCATGTCAGGGTTTAGTATAGTAGTTAGTACTGCATGTCACGGTTTAGTATAGTAGTTAGTACTGCATGTCAGGGTTTAGTATAGTAGTTAGTACTGCATGTCACGGTTTAGTACAGTAGTTAGTACTGCATGCCAGAGAAGATCAGTTAGACTGTGATGTGTGTGTGTCGTAGGTAATTAATGACCATCCCTAGTCAGTGCTCATTTACTGTAGAGACCAGGAGAGGAGACAGGAGAGGAAAGGAAAGAAAAGAGGAGACAAGAGAGGAAAGAGGAGAGGTGGAGGCCTTGTTTTTAATTCATTTCCATACCTTTAAAGTTTACTTCCTTTCGGAAGTCTATGATCTGGTTTGAAAATAGACAGATTATCAGACAGAGAGAGAGACAGAGAGAGAGACAGACAGACAGACATGCTCAACACGAGTCATGCTCAACATGAGCTCCTGATATATTTCATGTTTTTTTGGTTTTTAGAATGAGATAAACACTCTAATCGAAGAAGAATTCCAGACAAGAAGTGATGAACAACTCTATTCATTCAGAATAGAAAAAAAAGTAACTTTGCGCCTCAAGTTAAGAAGTTTTGAGTCTAGCTAGCTACACAACAAAGACCTAGCCAGCAGGCTAACAAGCTAGCCAGAAGAAACAAGCTAGAACAAACCTAGAAAGGGGGTTTAATACAACTACATCAAACGACCAAACTGAGTGAGTAAACCAAAAAGGAGCACGGACTAACTTTAAACATATCTTCTGTTCTTTTGTGTGAGGATTTTTCAATCTTTTTGCTGGTTTTTGAACTAAATTAGCGCTAGCAGCAGACGAACAAATCGGTTGCCATGGCAACGGGGCAGCAGAACAGCAGCAGCGGTAGTAGCAGAGCCCACAGGCACCATGTCCCCACTCCCCCTCAGCGCAGAATCCATTCTCTACCCAAAAGAGGCCAAAAATGACACAACGAGGAAATCTTTTAAACAGAAACTACTAAAGGGGAGGCCAGAAACCCTTCACGGTGACGTGAGTAATCTCATGTTTCTCACTGACCAGCCAAATGCATGGCGCTCAGCCGTGTACTCTCACTACCCATCCATAAAGAAAGAGGGAATCTGTAATGGGTGGAAGCTGAAAATCAAAGAGACAGACGACCCTGACAGCACCACGATAACAATCAACCTCTACAAGACTGGGACTGTCATGGTGCAAGGTAACATCAGGCTGTTTGAAACAGACTTTCAGACCATTAAGGAGAGAGCGGAGAGAGAGAAGGACACCACCAGTGACATGCCCTCCCACAAGACAAACTGATAGGCCAAGGGTCATGGATGCTCACATGTGATAGGCCGAGGGTCATGGATGCTCACATGTGATAGGCCGAGGGTCATGGTAAGATGAGCACAAGAACTCCACCATTCTCACACTACATCCACCCAAGTGGCATGACACAAATCCTATCTGAAGCAATACAAACACACTCTAAGCACAAAAAAGGAACAGCACATTGTCACGATTGTCGTCGGGAGAAAGAGAGGAGGACCAAGGTGCAGCGTGGTAAGTGTTCATCTTTTTAATAAAACGACGGAACAAATCAAAAACAACAAAGTGACAACCGAAAACAGCTCCGTCAGGTGCAACACACACTAAACAGAAATGAATCACCCACAAACACACAATGGGAAAACAGGGTACCTAAGTATGGCTCCCAATCAGAGACAACGATAGACAGCTGCCTCTGATTGGGAACCACACCAGGCCAAACACATAGAAATACAAAACATAGAATGCCCACCCCAACTCACGCCCTGACCAAACCAAAATAAAGACATAAAAAAGGAACTAAGGTCAGAACGTGACACACATTAGAAATCAGATGGATGGAATTGAGGAATCCATAGAATCAAACCACTTCTGGGAGATTTGGAATAAATTAAACAAACCTCATCATGAGGAAGTGGCTATCCAAAATGGGGATATGTGGAGAAATCACTTTGCAAACCTCTACAGCAATATAACAAAGAGCCCAGAACAAAAAGATAAACAAGAAAAATTACAAATCCTTGAATTAGCAGTCAAAGACTATCAGAATCCTGTGGATACCCCAATTACAGAAGAAGAATTATTGGAAAAACTATGCACTCTCCAACCCAAAAAGGCCTGTGGTGCTGATGGTATTTTAAATGAAATGATCAAATATACAGACCACAAATTCAAATTGGCTATACTCAAACTCTTCAACATTATCCTCACTGGAGGTATTTTCCCCGATATTTGGAACCAGGGATTGATCACACCAATCTATAAAAATGGAGACAAATTTGACCCAAATAATTACAGAGGAATTTGCGTTAACAGCAACTTGGGGAAAATTCTCTGCAGTATTATAAATAGCAGACTACACCATTTCCTTGACGAACACAACGTCCTGAGCAGAAGCCAGATTGGATTTCTAAAACATGATCGTACAACAGACCACATTTACACCCTCCACACTCTAATTGATAAACAAGTAAACCAAAACAAAGGCAAAATCTACTCGTGTTTTGTAGATTTCAAGAAAGCATTTGATTAAATTTGGCATGAAGGTCTTTTTTATAAACTAATAGAAAGTGGTATTGGAGGGAAAACATGTTCACTAAAAACAAATGTGCGGTTAAAATTGGCAACAAGCAAACAGACTTATTCTCTCAGGGGCAGGGAGTGAAACAGGGCTGCGCAATAAGTCCAACACTATTTACCATCTACATTAATGAATTGGCAAAAACATTAGAAGAATCGGCAGCACCTGGTATCACCCTACACAACACTGAAATCAAGTGTCTGCTGTACGCAGATGACCTGGTGCTGCTGTCTCCCACTAAAGAGGGGTTACAGCAACACCTAGATCATCTTCACAGGTTCTGTCAGACTTGGGCTCTGACCGTTAACCTAAAAAAAACAAATATAATGATATTCCAAAAAAGGTCGGGAAATAAGGATGACAAATATAAATTCTATTTGGACACAGTTCTATTAGAACACACCAAAACTACACATATCTAGGACTAAATATCAGCAACACAGGTAGCTTTCACATGGCTGTGAACAAGCTGAGAGACAAAGCAAGAAGAGCATTCTATGCCATTAAAAGGAACATCAAAATCGAAATTCCAATTAGAATCTGGCTCAAAATGTTTCAATCAGTTATAGAACCAATTGCTCTATATGGCAGTGAAGTATGGGGTCCGCTGTCTAATAATGAATTTACCAAATGGGACAAACATCCAATCGAAATACAAAGAAAAACTCCAAATAACGCATGTAGTGCAGAATTGGGCCAATACCCCCTCCTCATTCGAATAGAAAAAGAGCCATCAAATTTTACAACCATCTAAAAACAAGTGACCCCAAAACATTCCATCACACAGCTACAATGTCAAGAGATGAAACAAGAGAAGAGTCCCCTCAGTCAGCTGGTTCTGAGGCTCAGTTCACCAACCCAAACCAACCCCATAGAGCCTCAGGACAGCCCTCAGAAAAACTGGCCCAACCAAATCATCACAAAAAATATATATCACCTATTGGAAAGACACCACAAAAAATCAAAGTAAACTTCAATGCTATTTGGCTCTAAACAGACAGTACATGGTGGCAGACTATCTGACCACTGTGACTGATAGAGAACTGAGGAAAACATTGACTAGGTACAGACTCCGTGAGCACAGTCTGGCTATAGAGACCGGTCGTCACAGACAAACCTGGCTGCCCAGAGAGGACAGGCTGTGCTCACTCTGCTCCAGGGGAGAGGTAGAGACAGAGCTGCATTTCCTATTACACTGTGACAAATACTCAGACCTAAGAGAATATTTCTTTCCCAAAATTATAATTCAATACAAAGAATTTGAAACTATAAAAAATGAAGAAAAAATCAAATATTTATTGGGTGAAAAGCCAAAATGTGCAGTTTTGGCAGCCAAATATGTGTCCTCCTGCCACAGCCTGAGGGACAGCCAGTGAAAAGTGCAAAGTAATGTTGATATTATTTCCCATCTTGTTTTGTTTTGTCTTTCATACCAGGTGATGTGTCTTCTCAGTCACGTTGACACTGGTCTACTACCATTGCTTTAATGTATTGTTGTTCTGATTAATATTGTTGTTGTAGTTGCTGTTAATGGTAATCCCATGTCCACTACTACTATTATTATTGCTGTTGGTCCCACCATTTATTTATATATATATATTTTGTATATATATACATATATATTTTATTTTAATTTTTCGATATGTATACTTTGACAATGTAAGTAATAATGAACTTGCAATGTCAATAAAGTCAATTGAATTGAGAGAGAGAGAGAGAGAGAGAGAGAGAGAGAGAGAGAGAGAGAGAGAGAGAGAGAGAGAGAGAGAGAGAGAGAGAGAGAGAGAGAGAGAGAGAGAGAGAGAGAGAGAGAGACAGAGAAGAGGAATAATGATGTTTTTGGAGGTTTCTCTGCATTTTCCATCGAGACCCGAGAAACCCACATCCTCTCCTGGAAAAGGGGGCACATGCACGCGCAAACACACACGCACACACACACACACAAACACACACACAAACGCACAAACACGCACACGCACACACACACACACACACAAACACACAAACACACAAACGCACAAACACGCACTCGCACACACGCACACGCACACAAACACACAGTGCCCCTTCCCCACCATGGAACCGCTTTGTAGTAGTGTTGTGGCTGTATCAGATCCAGGGGTATGTGTAAGGGGGGTGGTATGTGCGGTGTGTGTGGGTGTTGGTGGGGGAGTGTGTGTAAAGTTTAAAGACAGACAGTGGTAGATGTAGGAGTGAAACTCTATCTGTCCTCCCTCCATTCATCCCTCCATTCTTCCCTCCATTCATCCCTCCATTCATCCCTCCATTCATCCCTCCATTCATCCCTCCATTCTTCCCTCCATTCATCCCTCCATTCTTCCCTCCAATCTTCCCTCCATTCTTCCCTCCTTTCATCCCTCCATTCGTCCCTCCATTCTTCCCTCCATTCATCCCTCCATTCATCCCTCCTTTCATCCCTCCATTCTTCCCTCCATTCTTCCCTCCATTCTTCCCTCCTTTCATCCCTCCATTCATCCCTCCATTCATCCCTCCATTCATCCCTCCATTCATCCCTCCATTCATCCCTCCATTCATCCCTCCATTCATCCCTCCATTCTTCCCTCCATTCATCCCTCCATTCATCCCTCCATTCTTCCCTCCATTCATCCCTCCATTCTTCCCTCCATTCATCCCTCCATTCATCCCTCCATTCATCCCTCCATTCTTCCCTCCTTTCATCCCTCCATTCATCCCTCCATTCATCCCTCCATTCATCCCTCCATTCATCCCTCCAGAGGACAGATTTCCTGGAGCTCCACAGATACACCTCTTTCCATATCCTTAATAATATAACCACTACACTGGGGGGGGTGTCAAGGTCATTATGGTTATAGTTATTATAGTTATTATAGTCATTATAGTCATTATAGTTATTAAAGTCATTATAGTCATTATAGTCATTATAGTTATTATAGTCATTATAGTCATTATAGTCATTATAGTCATTATAGTTATTATAGTCATTATAGGTAAATGCAGCCAGGAGGTGGTAAATGCTGCCAGGAGGTGGTAAATGCAGCCAGGAGATGGTAAATGCAGCCAGGAGTTGGTAAATGCTGCCAGGAGGTGGTAAATGCTGCCAGGAGGTGGTAAATGCAGCCAGGAGATGGTAAATGCAGCCAGGAGTTGGTAAATGCAGCCAGGAGATGGTAAATGCAGCCAGGAGTTGGTAAATGCTGCCAGGAGATGGTAAATGCAGCCAGGAGTTGGTAAATGCAGCCAGGAGATGGTAAATGCTGCCAGGAGGTGGTAAATGCAGCCAGGAGATGGTAAATGCAGCCAGGAGATGGTAAATGGTGGTAAATGCAGCCAGGAGATGGTAAATGCAGCCAGGAGATGGTAAATGAAGCCAGGAGATGGTAAATGCAGCCAGGAGGTGGTAAATGCAGCCAGGAGATGGTAAATGGTGGTAAATGCAGCCAGGAGGTGGTAAATGCAGCTAGGAGATGGTAAATGCAGCCAGGAGATGGTAAATGCAGCCAGGAGATGGTAAATGCAGCCAGGAGGTGGTAAATGCAGCCAGGAGTTGGTAAATGCAGCCAGGAGATGGTAAATGGTGGTAAATGCAGCCAGGAGGTGGTAAATGCAGCTAGGAGATGGTAAATGCAGCCAGGAGGTGGTAAATGCAGCCAGGAGTTGGTAAATG
Organism: Salvelinus alpinus; assembly: GCF_045679555.1. NCBI lineage: Eukaryota > Metazoa > Chordata > Actinopteri > Salmoniformes > Salmonidae > Salvelinus > Salvelinus alpinus. The sequence continues at coordinate 1,659,851 of NC_092093.1, read as the reverse complement.
CAGCCAGGAGATGGTAAATGGTGGTAAATGCAGCCAGGAGGTGGTAAATGCAGCTAGGAGATGGTAAATGCAGCTAGGAGGTGGTAAATGCAGCCAGGAGATGGTAAATGCAGCCAGGAGGTGGTAAATGCAGCTAGGAGGTGGTAAATGCAGCCAGGAGATGGTAAATGCAGCCAGGAGGTGGTAAATGCAGCCAGGAGGTGGTAAATGCAGCCAGGAGATGGTAAATGCAGCCAGGAGGTGGTAAATGCAGCCAGGAGATGGTAAACGCAGCCAGGAGATGGTAAATGCAGGAGGTGGTAAATGCAGCCAGGAGGTGGTAAATGCAGCCAGGAGGTGGTAAATACAGCCAGGAGTAGGAGATGCTACAAATAGGCCTAGTCTGCTAACAGAGGAAAACTGCTAGTTATCTAACTTTATTCTTCTTACATGATGTACTATTACAGTTTAAAAAGCATCGGATTGGTGTAAACATGGGCGAGAGAGAGTTCCTTTCCACCGTATTTGTTGCTCCAGTCTCGACGCTGTTCCTTTTTAACCCGACCTTGGTTCTGCAGATCCCAAGGCCGAACAGCCAGACGGTTCTCATGTGAACTATGGATCACAGCGGGTCCGACATGTACAACCGTCTTGACACTCTAACTGTTAATAATCACTGCAATACACTTCTCAGAACCTCAGAAATTCAACCCAAAATGATTTCACAAATACTTTGTTTTAACACAGATTTCTATGGAGGTGTTCTGCGTTGCTCTTCCCAAGCTAATGGACTCTCGGGAGGGACGTAAAATACAAAATGGCAGCTCTAAACTGTTACACAAAGAACCACCGTGGAAATCAGTGGTAAATTAGCTGACACTAAATGTATATTTCATATTGGTAAAGTTATTGTTGAGATAATTTATTTGAGTGTCCAAGGTTTCCAAAACCGTATCTCAATCAAGGATCAATTGTTTCTAGATAAAGCGTTTCACACTTTGACCAAATCACCTGGGACGTGTAGCATTGGAGTCATGATAAGGGCTGACCCCTGACCTTAATCACTTGATGTATTACTGCCCCCTAGTTGACATCCCAGAAAACACAGAAAACTATACAACACATGTCTTCTGAACTCCCACGCATGCTTTCTGTCCCTAACACCAACAATGAAAATAATTTACATAAATATAACTTTAAAAACTGGCAAATAAGATCTGAAAACTAACTGAAACTAAACTATTTGAAACAAAAAATAATTCAAATAAACAAACTTTTTTTTTGACACAAAACTAT
>NC_092093.1:1614880-1652380 GCF_045679555.1 Salvelinus alpinus | reverse complement strand
ATGGTACAGACTATATATCAGGAAGGAGGATGGTACAGACTATATATCAGGAAGGAGGATGGTACAGACTATATATCAGGAAGGGGGATGGTACAGGCTATATATCAGGAAGGGGGATGGTACAGGCTATATATCAGGAAGGGGGATGGTACAGACTATATATCAGGAAGGGGGATGGTACAGGCTATATATCAGGAAGGGGGATGGTACAGACTATATATCAGGAAGGAGGATGGTACAGACTATATATCAGGAAGGGGGATGGTACAGGCTATATATCAGGAAGGGGGATGGTACAGACTATATATCAGGAAGGGGGATGGTACAGACTATATATCAGGAAGGGGGATGGTACAGGCTATATATCAGGAAGGGAGATGGTACAGACTATATATCAGGAAGGGGGATGGTACAGGCCTATGGGGATGGTACAGGCTATATATCAGGAAGGGGGATGGTACAGGCCTATGGGGATGGTACAGGCTATATATCAGGAAGGGGGATGGTACAGACTATATATCAGGAAGGGGGATGGTACAGACTATATATCAGGAAGGGGGATGGTACAGGCCTATGGGGATGGTACAGGCTATATATCAGGAAGGGGGATGGTACAGACTATATATCAGGAAGGGGGATGGTACAGGCTATATATCAGGAAGGGGGATGGTACAGGCTATATATCAGGAAGGGGGATGGTACAGGCTATATATCAGGAAGGAGGATGGTACAGACTATATATCAGGAAGGGGGATGGTACAGGCTATATATCAGGAAGGAGGATGGTACAGACTATATATCAGGAAGGGGGATGGTACAGGCTATATATCAGGAAGGGAGATGGTACAGACTATATATCAGGAAGGGGGATGGTACAGACTATATATCAGGAAGGGGGATGGTACAGGCTATATATCAGGAAGGGGGATGGTACAGGCTATATATCAGGAAGGGGGATGGTACAGGCTATATATCAGGAAGGAGGATGGTACAGACTATATATCAGGAAGGGGGATGGTACAGGCTATATATCAGGAAGGGGGATGGTACAGGCTATATATCAGGAAGGGGGATGGTACAGGCTATATATCAGGAAGGGGGATGGTACAGACTATATATCAGGAAGGGGGATGGTACAGGCTATATATCAGGAAGGGGGATGGTACAGGCTATATATCAGGAAGGGGGATGGTACAGGCTATATATCAGGAAGGGGGATGGTACAGGCTATATATCAGGAAGGGGGATGGTACAGGCTATATATCAGGAAGGGGGATGGTACAGGCTATATATCAGGAAGGGGGATGGTACAGGCTATATATCAGGAAGGGGGATGGTACAGGCTATATATCAGGAAGGGGGATGGTACAGGCTATATATCAGGAAGGGGGATGGTACAGGCTATATCTCAGGAAGGAGGATGGTACAGACTATATATCAGGAAGGGGGATGGTACAGGCTATATATCAGGAAGGGGGATGGTACAGGCTATATATCAGGAAGGGGGATGGTACAGGCTATATATCAGGAAGGGTGATGGTACAGGCTATATATCAGGAAGGGGGATGGTACAGGCTATATATCAGGAAGGAGGATGGTACAGACTATATATCAGGAAGGGGGATGGTACAGGCTATATATCAGGAAGGGGGATTGTACAGGCTATATATCAGGAAGGGGGATGGTACAGACTATATATCAGGAAGGGGGATGGTACAGGCTATATATCAGGAAGGGGGATGGTACAGGCTATATATCAGGAAGGGGGATGGTACAGGCTATATATCGGGAAGGGGGATGGTACAGGCTATATATCAGGAAGGGGGATGGTACAGGATATATATCAGGAAGGAGGATGGTACAGGCTATATATCAGGAAGGGGGATGGTACAGACTATATATCAGGAAGGGGGATGGTACAGGATATATATCAGGAAGGAGGATGGTACAGGATATATATCAGGAAGGAGGATGGTACAGACTATCAATCAGGAAGGGGGATGGTACAGACTATATATCAGGAAGGGGGATGGTACAGGCTATATATCAGGAAGGGGGATGGTACAGGATATATATCAGGAAGGGGGATGGTACAGGCTATATATCAGGAAGGGGAATGGTACAGGCTATATATCAGGAAGGGGGATGGTACAGGCTATATATCAGGAAGGGGGATGGTACAGACTATATATCAGGAAGGGGGATGGTACAGGCTATATATCAGGAAGGGGGATGGTACAGGATATATATCAGGAAGGGGGATGGTACAGGCTATATATCAGGAAGGGGAATGGTACAGACTATATATCAGGAAGGGGAATGGTACAGGCTATATATCAGGAAGGGGAATGGTACAGGCTATATATCAGGAAGGGGGATGGTACAGGATATATATCAGGAAGGGGGATGGTACAGACTATATATCAGGAAGGGGAATGGTACAGGCTATATATCAGGAAGGGGGATGGTACAGACTATATATCAGGAAGGGGGATGGTACAGGCTATATATCAGGAAGGGGAATGGTACAGACTATATATCAGGAAGGGGGATGGTACAGGCTATATATCAGGAAGGGGGATGGTACAGGCTATATATCAGGAAGGGGGATGGTACAGGCTATATATCAGGAAGGGGGATGGTACAGGCTATATATCAGGAAGGGGGATGGTACAGACTATATATCAGGAAGGGGGATGGTACAGGCTATATATCAGGAAGGGGGATGGTACAGGCTATATATCAGGAAGGGGGATGGTACAGGCTATATATCAGGAAGGGGGATGGTACAGGCTATATATCAGGAAGGGGGATGGTACAGACTATATATCAGGAAGGGGGATGGTACAGGCTATATATCAGGAAGGGGGATGGTACAGGATATATATCAGGAAGGGGGATGGTACAGGCTATATATCAGGAAGGGGAATGGTACAGGCTATATATCAGGAAGGAGGATGGTACAGGATATATATCAGGAAGGGGGATGGTACAGACTATATATCAGGAAGGGGGATGGTACAGGCTATATATCAGGAAGGGGGATGGTACAGACTATATATCAGGAAGGGGAATGGTACAGGCTATATATCAGGAAGGGGAATGGTACAGGCTATATATCAGGAAGGGGGATGGTACAGGATATATATCAGGAAGGGGGATGGTACAGACTATATATCAGGAAGGGGAATGGTACAGGCTATATATCAGGAAGGGGGATGGTACAGGCTATATATCAGGAAGGGGGATGGTACAGACTATATATCAGGAAGGGGAATGGTACAGGCTATATATCAGGAAGGAGGATGGTACAGGCTATATATCAGGAAGGGGGATGGTACAGACTATATATCAGGAAGGGGAATGGTACAGACTATATATCAGGAAGGAGGATGGTACAGGATATATATCAGGAAGGGGGATGGTACAGGCTATATATCAGGAAGGGGGATGGTACAGACTATATATCAGGAAGGGGGATGGTACAGGCTATATATCAGGAAGGGGGATGGTACAGGATATATATCAGGAAGGGGGATGGTACAGGCTATATATCAGGAAGGGGAATGGTACAGGCTATATATCAGGAAGGGGGATGGTACAGGCTATATATCAGGAAGGGGGATGGTACAGGCTATATATCAGGAAGGGGGATGGTACAGGCTATATATCAGGAAGGGGGATGGTACAGGCTATATATCAGGAAGGGGGATGGTACAGGCTATATATCAGGAAGGGGGATGGTACAGGCTATATATCAGGAAGGGGGATGGTACAGGCTATATATCAGGAAGGGGGATGGTACAGGCCTATGGGGATGGTACAGGCTATATATCAGGAAGGGGGATGGTACAGGATATATATCAGGAAGGGGGATGGTACAGACTATATATCAGGAAGGGGAATGGTACAGGCTATATATCAGGAAGGGGGATGGTACAGACTATATATCAGGAAGGGGGATGGTACAGGCTATATATCAGGAAGGGGAATGGTACAGACTATATATCAGGAAGGGGGATGGTACAGGCTATATATCAGGAAGGGGGATGGTACAGGCTATATATCAGGAAGGGGGATGGTACAGGCTATATATCAGGAAGGGGGATGGTACAGGCTATATATCAGGAAGGGGGATGGTACAGACTATATATCAGGAAGGGGGATGGTACAGGCTATATATCAGGAAGGGGGATGGTACAGGCTATATATCAGGAAGGGGGATGGTACAGGCTATATATCAGGAAGGGGGATGGTACAGGCTATATATCAGGAAGGGGGATGGTACAGGCTATATATCAGGAAGGGGGATGGTACAGACTATATATCAGGAAGGGGAATGGTACAGGCTATATATCAGGAAGGGGGATGGTACAGGCTATATATCAGGAAGGGGGATGGTACAGGCTATATATCAGGAAGGGGGATGGTACAGACTATATATCAGGAAGGGGAATGGTACAGGCTATATATCAGGAAGGGGGATGGTACAGGCTATATATCAGGAAGGGGAATGGTACAGACTATATATCAGGAAGGGGGATGGTACAGGCTATATATCAGGAAGGGGGATGGTACAGGCTATATATCAGGAAGGGGGATGGTACAGACTATATATCAGGAAGGGGGATGGTACAGGCTATATATCAGGAAGGGGGATGGTACAGGATATATATCAGGAAGGGGGATGGTACAGGCTATATATCAGGAAGGGGAATGGTACAGGCTATATATCAGGAAGGAGGATGGTACAGGATATATATCAGGAAGGGGGATGGTACAGACTATATATCAGGAAGGGGGATGGTACAGGCTATATATCAGGAAGGGGGATGGTACAGACTATATATCAGGAAGGGGAATGGTACAGGCTATATATCAGGAAGGGGAATGGTACAGGCTATATATCAGGAAGGGGGATGGTACAGGATATATATCAGGAAGGGGGATGGTACAGACTATATATCAGGAAGGGGAATGGTACAGGCTATATATCAGGAAGGGGGATGGTACAGGCTATATATCAGGAAGGGGGATGGTACAGACTATATATCAGGAAGGGGAATGGTACAGGCTATATATCAGGAAGGAGGATGGTACAGGCTATATATCAGGAAGGGGGATGGTACAGACTATATATCAGGAAGGGGAATGGTACAGACTATATATCAGGAAGGAGGATGGTACAGGATATATATCAGGAAGGGGGATGGTACAGGCTATATATCAGGAAGGGGGATGGTACAGACTATATATCAGGAAGGGGGATGGTACAGGCTATATATCAGGAAGGGGGATGGTACAGGATATATATCAGGAAGGGGGATGGTACAGGCTATATATCAGGAAGGGGAATGGTACAGGCTATATATCAGGAAGGGGGATGGTACAGGCTATATATCAGGAAGGGGGATGGTACAGGCTATATATCAGGAAGGGGGATGGTACAGGCTATATATCAGGAAGGGGGATGGTACAGGCTATATATCAGGAAGGGGGATGGTACAGGCTATATATCAGGAAGGGGGATGGTACAGGCTATATATCAGGAAGGGGGATGGTACAGGCTATATATCAGGAAGGGGGATGGTACAGGCCTATGGGGATGGTACAGGCTATATATCAGGAAGGGGGATGGTACAGGCTATATATCAGGAAGGGGGATGGTACAGGCTATATATCAGGAAGGGGGATGGTACAGACTATATATCAGGAAGGGAGATGGTACAGACTATATATCAGGAAGGGGGATGGTACAGACTATATATCAGGAAGGGGGATGGTACAGACTATATATCAGGAAGGGGGATGGTACAGACTATATATCAGGAAGGGGGATGGTACAGACTATATATCAGGAAGGGGGATGGTACAGGCTATATATCAGGAAGGGGGATGGTACAGGCTATATATCAGGAAGGGGGATGGTACAGGCCTATGGGGATGGTACAGGCTATATATCAGGAAAGGGGATGGTACAGGCTATATATCAGGAAGGGGGGTGGTACAGGCCTATGGGGATGGTACAGGCTATATATCAGGAAGGGGGATGATACAGGCTATATATCAGGAAGGGGGATGGTACAGGCTATATATCAGGAAGGGGGATGGTACAGGCCTATGGGGATGGTACAGGCTATATATCAGGAAGGGGGATGGTACAGGCTATATATCAGGAAGGGGGATGGTACAGGCTATATATCAGGAAGGGGGATGGTACAGGCTAAATATCAGGAAGGGAGATGGTACAGGCTATATATCAGGAAGGGGGATGGTACAGACTATATATCAGGAAGGGGGATGGTACAGGCTATATATCAGGAAGGAGGATGGTACAGGCCTATGGGGATGGTACAGGCTATATATCAGGAAGGGGGATGGTACAGTCTATATATCAGGAAGGGGGATGGTACAGGCTATATATCAGGAAGGGGGATGGTACAGGCCTATGGGGATGGTACAGGCTATATATCTGGAAGGGGGATGGTACAGGCTATATATCAGGAAGGGGGATGGTACAGGCTATATATCAAGAAGGGGGATGGTACATGCTATATATCAGGAAGGGGGATGGTACAGGCTATATATCAGGAAGGGGGATGGTACAGGCTATATATCAGGAAGGGGGATGGTACAGGCTATATATCAGGAAGGGAGATGGTACAGGCCTATGGGGATGGTACAGGCCTATATATCAGGAAGGGAGATAGTACAGGCTATATATCAGGAAGGGAGATAGTACAGGCTATATATCAGGAAGGGGGATGGTACAGGCTATATATCAGGAAGGGGGATGGTACAGGCTATATATCAGGAAGGGAGATGGTACAGGCTATATATCAGGAAGGGGGATGGTACAGACTATATATCAGGAAGGGGGATGGTACAGGCTATATATCAGGAAGGGGGATGGTACAGGCTATATATCAGGAAGGGGGATGGTACAGGCTATATATCAGGAAGGGGGATGGTACAGGCTATATATCAGGAAGGGGGATGGTACAGGCTATATATCAGGAAGGGGGATGGTACAGGCTATATATCAGGAAGGGGGATGGTACAGGCTATAAATCAGGAAGGGGGATGGTACAGGCTATATATCAGGAAGGGGGATGGTACAGGCTATATATCAGGAAGGGGGATGGTACAGGCTATATATCAGGAAGGGGGATGGTACAGGCTATATATCAGGAAGGGGGATGGTACAGGCTATATATCAGGAAGGGGGATGGTACAGGCTATATATCAGGAAGGAGGATGGTACAGACTATATATCAGGAAGGGGGATGGTACAGGCTATATATCAGGAAGGGGGATGGTACAGGCTATATATCAGGAAGGGGGATGGTACAGGCTATATATCAGGAAGGGGGATGGTACAGACTATATATCAGGAAGGGGGATGGTACAGGCTATATATCAGGAAGGGGGATGGTACAGGCCTATGGGGATGGTACAGGCTATATATCAGGAAAGGGGATGGTACAGGCTATATATCAGGAAGGGGGGTGGTACAGGCCTATGGGGATGGTACAGGCTATATATCAGGAAGGGGGATGATACAGGCTATATATCAGGAAGGGGGATGGTACAGGCTATATATCAGGAAGGGGGATGGTACAGGCCTATGGGGATGGTACAGGCTATATATCAGGAAGGGGGATGGTACAGGCTATATATCAGGAAGGGGGATGGTACAGGCTATATATCAGGAAGGGGGATGGTACAGGCTAAATATCAGGAAGGGAGATGGTACAGGCTATATATCAGGAAGGGGGATGGTACAGACTATATATCAGGAAGGGGGATGGTACAGGCTATATATCAGGAAGGAGGATGGTACAGGCCTATGGGGATGGTACAGGCTATATATCAGGAAGGGGGATGGTACAGACTATATATCAGGAAGGGGGATGGTACAGGCTATATATCAGGAAGGGGGATGGTACAGGCCTATGGGGATGGTACAGGCTATATATCTGGAAGGGGGATGGTACAGGCTATATATCAGGAAGGGGGATGGTACAGGCTATATATCAAGAAGGGGGATGGTACATGCTATATATCAGGAAGGGGGATGGTACAGGCTATATATCAGGAAGGGGGATGGTACAGGCTATATATCAGGAAGGGGGATGGTACAGGCTATATATCAGGAAGGGGGATGGTACAGGCTATATATCAGGAAGGGGGATGGTACAGGCTATAAATCAGGAAGGGGGATGGTACAGGCTATATATCAGGAAGGGGGATGGTACAGGCTATATATCAGGAAGGGGGATGGTACAGGCTATATATCAGGAAGGGGGATGGTACAGGCTATATATCAGGAAGGGGGATGGTACAGGCTATATATCAGGAAGGGGGATAGTACAGGCTATATATCAGGAAGGAGGATGGTACAGACTATATATCAGGAAGGGGGATGGTACAGGCTATATATCAGGAAGGGGGATGGTACAGGCTATATATCAGGAAGGGGGATGGTACAGGCTATATATCAGGAAGGGGGATGGTACAGACTATATATCAGGAAGGGGGATGGTACAGGCTATATATCAGGAAGGGGGATGGTACAGGCCTATGGGGATGGTACAGGCTATATATCAGGAAAGGGGATGGTACAGGCTATATATCAGGAAGGGGGGTGGTACAGGCCTATGGGGATGGTACAGGCTATATATCAGGAAGGGGGATGATACAGGCTATATATCAGGAAGGGGGATGGTACAGGCTATATATCAGGAAGGGGGATGGTACAGGCCTATGGGGATGGTACAGGCTATATATCAGGAAGGGGGATGGTACAGGCTATATATCAGGAAGGGGGATGGTACAGGCTATATATCAGGAAGGGGGATGGTACAGGCTAAATATCAGGAAGGGAGATGGTACAGGCTATATATCAGGAAGGGGGATGGTACAGACTATATATCAGGAAGGGGGATGGTACAGGCTATATATCAGGAAGGAGGATGGTACAGGCCTATGGGGATGGTACAGGCTATATATCAGGAAGGGGGATGGTACAGACTATATATCAGGAAGGGGGATGGTACAGGCTATATATCAGGAAGGGGGATGGTACAGGCCTATGGGGATGGTACAGGCTATATATCTGGAAGGGGGATGGTACAGGCTATATATCAGGAAGGGGGATGGTACAGGCTATATATCAAGAAGGGGGATGGTACATGCTATATATCAGGAAGGGGGATGGTACAGGCTATATATCAGGAAGGGGGATGGTACAGGCTATATATCAGGAAGGGGGATGGTACAGGCTATATATCAGGAAGGGAGATGGTACAGGCCTATGGGGATGGTACAGGCCTATATATCAGGAAGGGAGATAGTACAGGCTATATATCAGGAAGGGAGATAGTACAGGCTATATATCAGGAAGGGGGATGGTACAGGCTATATATCAGGAAGGGGGATGGTACAGGCTATATATCAGGAAGGGAGATGGTACAGGCTATATATCAGGAAGGGGGATGGTACAGACTATATATCAGGAAGGGGGATGGTACAGGCTATATATCAGGAAGGGGGATGGTACAGGCTATATATCAGGAAGGGGGATGGTACAGGCTATATATCAGGAAGGGGGATGGTACAGGCTATATATCAGGAAGGGGGATGGTACAGGCTATATATCAGGAAGGGGGATGGTACAGGCTATATATCAGGAAGGGGGATGGTACAGGCTATAAATCAGGAAGGGGGATGGTACAGGCTATATATCAGGAAGGGGGATGGTACAGGCTATATATCAGGAAGGGGGATGGTACAGGCTATATATCAGGAAGGGGGATGGTACAGGCTATATATCAGGAAGGGGGATGGTACAGGCTATATATCAGGAAGGGGGATGGTACAGGCTATATATCAGGAAGGAGGATGGTACAGACTATATATCAGGAAGGGGGATGGTACAGGCTATATATCAGGAAGGGGGATGGTACAGGCTATATATCAGGAAGGGGGATGGTACAAGCTATATATCAGGAAGGGGGATGGTACAGGCTATATATCAGGAAGGAGGATGGTACAGACTATATATCAGGAAGGGGGATGGTACAGGCTATATATCAGGAAGGGGGATTGTACAGGCTATATATCAGGAAGGAAGATGGTACAGACTATATATCAGGAAGGGGGATGGTTCAGGCTATATATCAGGAAGGGGGATGGTTCAGGCTATATATCAGGAAGGGGGATGGTACAGACTATATATCAGGAAGGGGGATGGTACAGGCTATATATCAGGAAGGGGGATGGTACAGGCTATATATCAGGAAGGGGGATGGTACAGGCTATATATCAGGAAGGAGGATGGTACAGGCTATATATCAGGAAGGGGGATGGTACAGGCTATATATCAGGAAGGGGGATGGTACAGGCTATATATCAGGAAGGGGGATGGTACAGGATATATATCAGGAAGGAGGATGGTACAGGCTATATATCAGGAAGGGGGATGGTACAGACTATATATCAGGAAGGGGGATGGTACAGGATATATATCAGGAAGGAGGATGGTACAGGATATATATCAGGAAGGAGGATGGTACAGACTATCAATCAGGAAGGGGGATGGTACAGGCTATATATCAGGAAGGGGGATGGTACAGGCTATATATCAGGAAGGGGGATGGTACAGGATATATATCAGGAAGGAGGATGGTACAGGCTATATATCAGGAAGGGGGATGGTACAGACTATATATCAGGAAGGGGGATGGTACAGGATATATATCAGGAAGGAGGATGGTACAGGATATATATCAGGAAGGAGGATGGTACAGACTATCAATCAGGAAGGGGGATGGTACAGGCTATATATCAGGAAGGGGGATGGTACAGGATATATTTCAGGAAGGAGGATGGTACAGGATATATATCAGAAAGGAGGATGGTACAGACTATATATCAGGAAGGGGGATGGTTCAGGCTATATATCAGGAAGGGGGATGGTTCAGGCTATATATCAGGAAGGGGGATGGTACAGGCTATATATCAGGAAGGGGGATGGTACAGACTATATATCAGGAAGGGGGATGGTACAGGCTATATATCAGGAAGGGGGATGGTACAGGCTATATATCAGGAAGGAGGATGGTACAGGATATATATCAGGAAGGAGGATGGTACAGACTATATATCAGGAAGGGGGATGGTACAGGCTATATATCAGGAAGGGGGATGGTACAGGATATATATCAGGAAGGAGGATGGTACAGGCTATATATCAGGAAGGGGGATGGTACAGACTATATATCAGGAAGGGGGATGGTACAGGATATATATCAGGAAGGAGGATGGTACAGGATATATATCAGGAAGGAGGATGGTACAGGCTATATATCAGGAAGGAGGATGGTACAGGCTATATATCAGGAAGGGGGATGGTACAGGCTATATATCAGGAAGGGGGATGGTACAGGATATATATCAGGAAGGAGGATGGTACAGGCTATATATCAGGAAGGGGGATGGTACAGACTATATATCAGGAAGGGGGATGGTACAGGATATATATCAGGAAGGAGGATGGTACAGGATATATATCAGGAAGGAGGATGGTACAGGCTATATATCAGGAAGGGGGATGGTACAGGCTATATATCAGGAAGGGGGATGGTACAGGCTATATATCAGGAAGGGGGATGGTACAGGATATATATCAGGAAGGAGGATGGTACAGGCTATATATCAGGAAGGGGGATGGTACAGACTATATATCAGGAAGGGGGATGGTACAGGATATATATCAGGAAGGAGGATGGTACAGGATATATATCAGGAAGGAGGATGGTACAGACTATCAATCAGGAAGGGGGATGGTACAGGCTATATATCAGGAAGGGGGATGGTACAGGCTATATATCAGGAAGGGGGATGGTACAGGATATATATCAGGAAGGAGGATGGTACAGGCTATATATCAGGAAGGGGGATGGTACAGACTATATATCAGGAAGGGGGATGGTACAGGATATATATCAGGAAGGAGGATGGTACAGGATATATATCAGGAAGGAGGATGGTACAGACTATCAATCAGGAAGGGGGATGGTACAGGCTATATATCAGGAAGGGGGATGGTACAGGATATATTTCAGGAAGGAGGATGGTACAGGATATATATCAGAAAGGAGGATGGTACAGACTATATATCAGGAAGGGGGATGGTTCAGGCTATATATCAGGAAGGGGGATGGTCCAGGCTATATATCAGGAAGGGGGATGGTACAGGCTATATATCAGGAAGGGGGATGGTACAGGCTATATATCAGGAAGGGGGATGGTACAGGATATATATCAGGAAGGAGGATGGTACAGGCTATATATCAGGAAGGGGGATGGTACAGACTATATATCAGGAAGGGGGATGGTACAGACTATATATCAGGAAGGGGGATGGTACAGGCTATATATCAGGAAGGAGGATGGTACAGACTATCAATCAGGAAGGGGGATGGTACAGGCTATATATCAGGAAGGGGGATGGTACAGGCTATATATCAGGAAGGAGGATGGTACAGGATATATATCAGGAAGGGGGATGGTACAGGCTATATATCAGGAAGGAGGATGGTACAGGATATATATCAGGAAGGGGGATGGTACAGGCTATATATCAGGAAGGGGGATGGTACAGACTATATATCAGGAAGGGGGATGGTACAGGCTATATATCAGGAAGGGGGATGGTACAGGATATATATCAGGAAGGGGGATGGTACAGGCTATATATCAGGAAGGGGAATGGTACAGGCTATATATCAGGAAGGGGGATGGTACAGGCTATATATCAGGAAGGGGGATGGTACAGGCTATATATCAGGAAGGGGGATGGTACAGGCTATATATCAGGAAGGGGGATGGTACAGGCTATATATCAGGAAGGGGGATGGTACAGGCTATATATCAGGAAGGGGGATGGTACAGGCTATATATCAGGATCGGGGATGGTACAGGCTATATATCAGGAAGGGGGATGGTACAGGCCTATGGGGATGGTACAGGCTATATATCAGGAAGGGGGATGGTACAGGCTATATATCAGGAAGGGGGATGGTACAGGCTATATATCAGGAAGGGGGATGGTACAGACTATATATCAGGAAGGGAGATGGTACAGACTATATATCAGGAAGGGGGATGGTACAGACTATATATCAGGAAGGGAGATGGTACAGACTATATATCAGGAAGGGGGATGGTACAGGCTATATATCAGGAAGGGGGATGGTACAGGCTATATATCAGGAAGGGGGATGGTACAGGCTATATATCAGGAAGGGGGATGGTACAGGCTATATATCAGGAAGGGGGATGGTACAGGCTATATATCAGGAAGGGGGATGGTACAGGCTATATATCAGGAAGGGGGATGGTACAGGCTATATATCAGGAAGGGGGATGGTACAGGCTATATATCAGGAAGGGGGATGGTACAGGCTATATATCAGGAAGGGGGATGGTACAGGCTATATATCAGGAAGGGGGATGGTACAGGCTATATATCAGGAAGGGGGATGGTACAGGCCTATGGGGATGGTACAGGCTATATATCAGGAAGGGGGATGGTACAGGCTATATATCAGGAAGGGGGATGGTACAGGCTATATATCAGGAAGGGGGATGGTACAGACTATATATCAGGAAGGGAGATGGTACAGACTATATATCAGGAAGGGGGATGGTACAGACTATATATCAGGAAGGGGGATGGTACAGGCTATATATCAGGAAGGGGGATGGTACAGACTATATATCAGGAAGGGGGATGGTACAGACTATATATCAGGAAGGGAGATGGTACAGGCTATATATCAGGAAGGGGGATGGTACAGACTATATATCAGGAAGGGGGATGGTACAGGCTATATATCAGGAAGGGGGATGGTACAGACTATATATCAGGAAGGGGGATGGTACAGGCTATATATCAGGAAGGGGGATGGTACAGGCCATATATCAGGAAGGGGGATGGTACAGGCTATATATCAGGAAGGGAGATGGTACAGGCCTATGGGGATGGTACAGGCCTATATATCAGGAAGGGAGATAGTACAGGCTATATATCAGGAAGGGGGATGGTACAGACTATATATCAGGAAGAGGGATGGTACAGGCTATATATCAGGAAGGGGGATGGTACAGGCTATATATCAGGAAGGGGGATGGTACAGACTATATATCAGGAAGGAAGATGGTTCAGGCTATATATCAGGAAGGGGGATGGTACAGACTATATATCAGGAAGGGGGATGGTACAGGCTATATATCAGGAAGGGAGATGGTACAGACTATATATCAGGAAGGGGGATGGTACAGACTATATATCAGGAAGGGAGATGGTACAGACTATATATCAGGAAGGGGGATGGTACAGGCCATATATCAGGAAGGGGGATGGTACAGGCTATATATCAGGAAGGGAGATGGTACAGGCCTATGGGGATGGTACAGGCCTATATATCAGGAAGGGAGATAGTACAGGCTATATATCAGGAAGGGGGATGGTACAGACTATATATCAGGAAGAGGGATGGTACAGGCTATATATCAGGAAGGGGGATGGTACAGGCTATATATCAGGAAGGGGGATGGTACAGGCTATATATCAGGAAGGGGGATGGTACAGGCTATATATCAGGAAGGGGGATGGTACAGGCTATATATCAGGAAGGGGGATGGTACAGGCTATATATCAGGAAGGGGGATGGTACAGGCTATATATCAGGAAGGGGGATGGTACAGGCTATATATCAGGAAGGGGGATGGTACAGGCTATATATCAGGAAGGGGGATGGTACAGGCTATATATCAGGAAGGGGGATGGTACAGGCCTATGGGGATGGTACAGGCTATATATCAGGAAGGGGGATGGTACAGGCTATATATCAGGAAGGGGGATGGTACAGGCTATATATCAGGAAGGGGGATGGTACAGACTATATATCAGGAAGGGAGATGGTACAGACTATATATCAGGAAGGGGGATGGTACAGACTATATATCAGGAAGGGAGATGGTACAGACTATATATCAGGAAGGGGGATGGTACAGGCTATATATCAGGAAGGGAGATGGTACAGACTATATATCAGGAAGGGGGATGGTACAGACTATATATCAGGAAGGGAGATGGTACAGACTATATATCAGGAAGGGGGATGGTACAGGCCATATATCAGGAAGGGGGATGGTACAGGCTATATATCAGGAAGGGAGATGGTACAGGCCTATGGGGATGGTACAGGCCTATATATCAGGAAGGGAGATAGTACAGGCTATATATCAGGAAGGGGGATGGTACAGGCTATATATCAGGAAGGGGGATGGTACAGACTATATATCAGGAAGGGGGATGGTACAGACTATATATCAGGAAGGGGGATGGTACAGGCTATATATCAGGAAGGGGGATGGTACAGGCTATATATCAGGAAGGGGGATGGTACAGGCTATATATCAGGAAGGGGGATGGTACAGGCTATATATCAGGAAGGGGGATGGTACAGACTATATATCAGGAAGGGGGATGGTACAGACTATATATCAGGAAGGGGGATGGTACAGACTATATATCAGGAAGGGGCATGGTACAGACTATATATCAGGAAGGGGGATGGTACAGACTATGTATCAGGAAGGGGGATGGTACAGGCTATATATCAGGAAGGGGGATGGTACAGGCTATATATCAGGAAGGGGGATGGTACAGACTATATATCAGGAAGGGGGATGGTACAGGCTATATATCAGGAAGGGGGATGGTACAGGCTATATATCAGGAAGGGGGATGGTACAGGCTAGATATCAGGAAGGGGGATGGTACAGACTATATATCAGGAAGGGGGATGGTACAGGCTATATATCAGGAAGGGGGATGGTACAGGCTATATATCAGGAAGGGGGATGGTACAGGCTATATATCAGGAAGGGGGATGGTACAGGCTATATATCAGGAAGGGGGATGGTACAGGCTATATATCAGGAAGGGGGATGGTACAGGCTATATATCAGGAAGGGGGATGGTACAGGCTATATATCAGGAAGGGGGATGGTACAGGCTATATATCAGGAAGGGGGATGGTACAGGCTATATATCAGGAAGGGGGATGGTACAGGCTATATATCAGGAAGGGGTATGGTACAGGCTATATATCAGGAAGGGGGATGGTACAGACTATATATCAGGAAGGGGGATGGTACAGGCTATATATCAGGAAGGGGGATGGTACAGGCTATATATCAGGAAGGGGGATGGTACAGGCTATATATCAGGAAGGGGGATGGTACAGGCTATATATCAGGAAGGGGGATGGTACAGACTATATATCAGGGAGGGAGATGGTACAGGCTATATATCAGGAAGGGGGATGGTACAGGCTATATATCAGGAAGGGAGATGGTACAGGCTATATATCAGGAAGGGGGATGGTACAGGCTATATATCAGGAAGGGAGATGGTACAGGCTATATATCAGGAAGGGGGATGGTACAGGCTATATATCAGGGAGGGAGATGGTACAGGCTATATATCAGGAAGGGGGATGGTACAGACTATATATCAGGAAGGGGGATGGTACAGGCTATATATCAGGAAGGGGGATGGTACAGGCCTATGGGGATGGTACAGGCTATATATCAGGAAAGGGGATGGTACAGGCTATATATCAGGAAGGGGGGTGGTACAGGCCTATGGGGATGGTACAGGCTATATATCAGGAAGGGGGATGATACAGGCTATATATCAGGAAGGGGGATGGTACAGGCTATATATCAGGAAGGGGGATGGTACAGGCCTATGGGGATGGTACAGGCTATATATCAGGAAGGGGGATGGTACAGGCTATATATCAGGAAGGGGGATGGTACAGGCTATATATCAGGAAGGGGGATGGTACAGGCTAAATATCAGGAAGGGAGATGGTACAGGCTATATATCAGGAAGGGGGATGGTACAGACTATATATCAGGAAGGGGGATGGTACAGGCTATATATCAGGAAGGAGGATGGTACAGGCCTATGGGGATGGTACAGGCTATATATCAGGAAGGGGGATGGTACAGACTATATATCAGGAAGGGGGATGGTACAGGCTATATATCAGGAAGGGGGATGGTACAGGCCTATGGGGATGGTACAGGCTATATATCTGGAAGGGGGATGGTACAGGCTATATATCAGGAAGGGGGATGGTACAGGCTATATATCAAGAAGGGGGATGGTACATGCTATATATCAGGAAGGGGGATGGTACAGGCTATATATCAGGAAGGGGGATGGTACAGACTATATATCAGGAAGGGGGATGGTACAGGCTATATATCAGGAAGGGAGATGGTACAGGCCTATGGGGATGGTACAGGCCTATATATCAGGAAGGGAGATAGTACAGGCTATATATCAGGAAGGGAGATAGTACAGGCTATATATCAGGAAAGGGGATGGTACAGGCTATATATCAGGAAGGGGGATGGTACAGGCTATATATCAGGAAGGGGGATGGTACAGGCTATATATCAGGAAGGGGGATGGTACAGGCTATATATCAGGAAGGGGGATGGTACAGGCTATATATCAGGAAGGGGGATGGTACAAGCTATATATCAGGAAGGGGGATGGTACAGGCTATATATCAGGAAGGGGGATGGTACAGGCTATATATCAGGAAGGGGGATGGTACAGGCTATATATCAGGAAGGGGGATGGTACATGCTATATTTCAGGAAGGAGGATGGTACAGGCTATATATCAGGAAGGGGGATGGTACAGACTATATATCAGGAAGGGGGATGGTACAGGCTATATATCAGGAAGGGAGATGGTACAGGCTATATATCAGGAAGGGTGATGGTACAGGCTATAAATCAGGAAGGGAGATGGTACAGGCTATATATCAGGAAGGGGGATGGTACAGGCTATATATCAGGAAGGGGGATGGTACAGGCTATATATCAGGAAGGGGGATGGTACAGGCCTATATATCAGGAAGGAAGATGGTTCAGGCTATATATCAGGAAGGGAGATGGTACAGGCTATATATCAGGAAGGGGGATGGTACAGGCTATATATCAGGAAGGGGGATGGTACAGACTATATATCAGGAAGGGGGATGGTACAGGCTATATATCAGGAAGGGGGATGGTACAGGCCTATGGGGATGGTACAGGCTATATATCAGGAAAGGGGATGGTACAGGCTATATATCAGGAAGGGGGGTGGTACAGGCCTATGGGGATGGTACAGGCTATATATCAGGAAGGGGGATGGTACAGGCTATATATCAGGAAGGGGGATGGTACAGGCTATATATCAGGAAGGGGGATGGTACAGGCCTATGGGGATGGTACAGGCTATATATCAGGAAGGGGGATGGTACAGGCTATATATCAGGAAGGGGGATGGTACAGGCTATATATCAGGAAGGGGGATGGTACAGGCTATATATCAGGAAGGGAGATGGTACAGGCTATATATCAGGAAGGGGGATGGTACAGACTATATATCAGGAAGGGGGATGGTACAGGCTATATATCAGGAAGGAGGATGGTACAGGCCGATGGGGATGGTACAGGCTATATATCAGGAAGGGGGATGGTACAGACTATATATCAGGAAGGGGGATGGTACAGGCTATATATCAGGAAGGGGGATGGTACAGGCCTATGGGGATGGTACAGGCTATATATCTGGAAGGGGGATGGTACAGACTATATATCAGGAAGGGGGATGGTACAGGCTATATATCAGGAAGGGGGATGGTACAGGCTATATATCAGGAAGGGGGATGGTACAGGCTATATATCAGGAAGGGGGATGGTACAGACTATATATCAGGAAGGGGGATGGTACAGACTATATATCAGGAAGGGGGATGGTACAGACTATATATCAGGAAGGGGGATGGTACAGACTATATATCAGGAAGGGGGATGGTACAGACTATATATCAGGAAGGGGGATGGTACAGGCTATATATCAGGAAGGGGGATGGTACAGGCTATATATCAGGAAGGGGGATGGTACAGGCTATATATCAGGAAGGGGGATGGTACAGGCTATATATCAGGAAGGGGGATGGTACAGGCTATATATCAGGAAGGGGGATGGTACAGGCCTATGGGGATGGTACAGGCTATATATCTGGAAGGGGGATGGTACAGGCTATATATCAGGAAGGGGGATGGTACAGACTATATATCAGGAAGGGGGATGGTACAGGCTATATATCAGGAAGGGGGATGGTACAGGCTATATATCAGGAAGGGGGATGGTACAGGCTATATATCAGGAAGGGGGATGGTACAGGCTATATATCAGGAAGGGGGATGGTACAGGCTATATATCAGGAAGGGGGATGGTACAGGCTATATATCAGGAAGGAGGATGGTACAGGCCGATGGGGATGGTACAGGCTATATATCAGGAAGGGGGATGGTACAGACTATATATCAGGAAGGGGGATGGTACAGGCTATATATCAGGAAGGGGGATGGTACAGGCCTATGGGGATGGTACAGGCTATATATCTGGAAGGGGGATGGTACAGACTATATATCAGGAAGGGGGATGGTACAGGCTATATATCAGGAAGGGGGATGGTACAGGCTATATATCAGGAAGGGGGATGGTACATGCTATATATCAGGAAGGGGGATGGTACAGGCTATATATCAGGAAGGGGGATGGTACAGGCTATATATCAGGAAGGGGGATGGTACAGGCTATATATCAGGAAGGGAGATGGTACAGGCCTATGGGGATGGTACAGGCCTATATATCAGGAAGGGAGATAGTACAGGCTATATATCAGGAAGGGGGATGGTACAGGCTATATATCAGGAAGGGGGATGGTACAGACTATATATCAGGAAGGGGGGTGGTACAGACTATATATCAGGAAGGGGGATGGTACAGGCTATATATCAGGAAGGGGGATGGTACAGACTATATATCAGGAAGGGGGATGGTACAGGCTATATATCAGGAAGGGGGATGGTACAGGCTATATATCAGGAAGGGGGATGGTACAGGCTATATATCAGGAAGGGGGATGGTACAGGCTATATATCAGGAAGGGGGATGGTACAGGCTATATATCAGGAAGGGGGATGGTACAGGCTATATATCAGGAAGGGGGATGGTACAGGCTATATATCAGGAAGGGGGATGGTACAGGCTATATATCAGGAAGGGGGATGGTACAGGCTATATATCAGGAAGGGGGATGGTACAGGCTATATATCAGGAAGGGGGATGGTACAGGCTATATATCAGGAAGGGGGATGGTACAGGCCTATGGGGATGGTACAGGCTATATATCTGGAAGGGGGATGGTACAGGCTATATATCAGGAAGGGGGATGGTACAGACTATATATCAGGAAGGGGGATGGTACAGGCTATATATCAGGAAGGGGGATGGTACAGGCTATATATCAGGAAGGGGGATGGTACAGGCTATATATCAGGAAGGGGGATGGTACAGGCTATATATCAGGAAGGGGGATGGTACAGGCTATATATCAGGAAGGGGGATGGTACAGGCTATATATCAGGAAGGGGGATGGTACAGGCTATATATCAGGAAGGGGGATGGTACAGGCTATATATCAGGAAGGGGGATGGTACAGGCTATATATCAGGAAGAGGGATGGTACAGGCTATATATCAGGAAGGGGGATGGTACATGCTATATTTCAGGAAGGAGGATGGTACAGGCTATATATCAGGAAGGGGGATGGTACAGACTATATATCAGGAAGGGGGATGGTACAGGCTATATATCAGGAAGGGAGATGGTACAGGCTATATATCAGGAAGGGTGATGGTACAGGCTATATATCAGGAAGGGAGATGGTACAGGCTATATATCAGGAAGGGGGATGGTACAGGCTATATATCAGGAAGGGGGATGGTACAGGCTATATATCAGGAAGGGGGATGGTACAGGCCTATATATCAGGAAGGAAGATGGTTCAGGCCTATATATCAGGAAGGAAGATGGTTCAGGCTATATATCAGGAAGGGAGATGGTACAGGCTATATATCAGGAAGGGGGATGGTACAGGCTATATATCAGGAAGGGGGATGGTACAGACTATATATCAGGAAGGGGGATGGTACAGGCTATATATCAGGAAGGGGGATGGTACAGGCCTATGGGGATGGTACAGGCTATATATCAGGAAAGGGGATGGTACAGGCTATATATCAGGAAGGGGGGTGGTACAGGCCTATGGGGATGGTACAGGCTATATATCAGGAAGCGGGATGGTACAGGCTATATATCAGGAAGGGGGATGGTACAGGCTATATATCAGGAAGGGGGATGGTACAGGCCTATGGGGATGGTACAGGCTATATATCAGGAAGGGGGATGGTACAGGCTATATATCAGGAAGGGGGATGGTACAGGCTATATATCAGGAAGGGGGATGGTACAGGCTATATATCAGGAAGGGAGATGGTACAGGCTATATATCAGGAAGGGGGATGGTACAGACTATATATCAGGAAGGGGGATGGTACAGGCTATATATCAGGAAGGAGGATGGTACAGGCCGATGGGGATGGTACAGGCTATATATCAGGAAGGGGGATGGTACAGACTATATATCAGGAAGGGGGATGGTACAGGCTATATATCAGGAAGGGGGATGGTACAGGCCTATGGGGATGGTACAGGCTATATATCTGGAAGGGGGATGGTACAGACTATATATCAGGAAGGGGGATGGTACAGGCTATATATCAGGAAGGGGGATGGTACAGGCTATATATCAGGAAGGGGGATGGTACATGCTATATATCAGGAAGGGGGATGGTACAGGCTATATATCAGGAAGGGGGATGGTACAGGCTATATATCAGGAAGGGGGATGGTACAGGCTATATATCAGGAAGGGAGATGGTACAGGCCTATGGGGATGGTACAGGCCTATATATCAGGAAGGGAGATGGTACAGACTATATATCAGGAAGGGGGGTGGTGCAGACTATATATCAGGAAGGGGGATGGTACAGGCTATATATCAGGAAGGGGGATGGTACAGGCTATATATCAGGAAGGGGGATGGTACAGACTATATATCAGGAAGGGAGATGGTACAGGCTATATATCAGGAAGGGGGATGGTACAGACTATATATCAGGAAGGGGGATGGTACAGGCTATATATCAGGAAGGGGGATGGTACAGGCTATATATCAGGAAGGGGGATGGTACAGACTATATATCAGGGAGGGAGATGGTACAGACTATATATCAGGAAGGGGGATGGTACAGACTATATATCAGGAAGGGGGATGGTACAGACTATATATCAGGAAGGGGGATGGTACAGACTATATATCAGGAAGGGGGATGGTACAGGCTATATATCAGGAAGGGGGATGGTACAGACTATATATCAGGAAGGAGGATGGTACAGACTATATATCAGGAAGGGGGATGGTACAGGCTATATATCAGGAAGGGGGATGGTACAGGCTATATATCAGGAAGGGGGATGGTACAGGCTATATATCAGGAAGGGGGATGGTACAGGCTATATATCAGGAAGGGGGATGGTACAGGCTATATATCAGGAAGGGGGATGGTACAGGCTATATATCAGGAAGGGGGATGGTACAGGCTATATATCAGGAAGGGGGATGGTACAGGCCTATGGGGATGGTACAGGCTATATATCTGGAAGGGGGATGGTACAGGCTATATATCAGGAAGGGGGATGGTACAGACTATATATCAGGAAGGGGGATGGTACAGGCTATATATCAGGAAGGGGGATGGTACAGGCTATATATCAGGAAGGGGGATGGTACAGGCTATATATCAGGAAGGGGGATGGTACAGGCTATATATCAGGAAGGGGGATGGTACAGGCTATATATCAGGAAGGGGGATGGTACAGGCTATATATCAGGAAGGGGGATGGTACAGGCTATATATCAGGAAGGGGGATGGTACAGGCTATATATCAGGAAGGGGGATGGTACAGGCTATATATCAGGAAGAGGGATGGTACAGGCTATATATCAGGAAGGGGGATGGTACATGCTATATTTCAGGAAGGAGGATGGTACAGGCTATATATCAGGAAGGGGGATGGTACAGACTATATATCAGGAAGGGGGATGGTACAGGCTATATATCAGGAAGGGAGATGGTACAGGCTATATATCAGGAAGGGTGATGGTACAGGCTATATATCAGGAAGGGAGATGGTACAGGCTATATATCAGGAAGGGGGATGGTACAGGCTATATATCAGGAAGGGGGATGGTACAGGCTATATATCAGGAAGGGGGATGGTACAGGCCTATATATCAGGAAGGAAGATGGTTCAGGCTATATATCAGGAAGGGAGATGGTACAGGCTATATATCAGGAAGGGGGATGGTACAGGCTATATATCAGGAAGGGAGATGGTACAGGCTATATATCAGGAAGGGGGATGGTACAGGCTATATATCAGGAAGGGGGATGGTACAGACTATATATCAGGAAGGGGGATGGTACAGGCTATATATCAGGAAGGGGGATGGTACAGGCTATATATCAGGAAGGGGGATGGTACAGGCTATATATCAGGAAGGGGGATGGTACAGGCTATATATCAGGAAGGGGGATGGTACAGGCTATATATCAGGAAGGGGGATGGTACAGGCTATATATCAGGAAGGGGGATGGTACAGGCCTATGGGGATGGTACAGGCTATATATCTGGAAGGGGGATGGTACAGGCTATATATCAGGAAGGGGGATGGTACAGACTATATATCAGGAAGGGGGATGGTACAGGCTATATATCAGGAAGGGGGATGGTACAGGCTATATATCAGGAAGGGGGATGGTACAGGCTATATATCAGGAAGGGGGATGGTACAGGCTATATATCAGGAAGGGGGATGGTACAGGCTATATATCAGGAAGGGGGATGGTACAGGCTATATATCAGGAAGGGGGATGGTACAGGCTATATATCAGGAAGGGGGATGGTACAGGCTATATATCAGGAAGGGGGATGGTACAGGCTATATATCAGTAAGGGGGATGGTACATGCTATATTTCAGGAAGGAGGATGGTACAGGCTATATATCAGGAAGGGGGATGGTAAAGACTATATATCAGGAAGGGGGATGGTACAGGCTATATATCAGGAAGGGAGATGGTACAGGCTATATATCAGGAAGGGTGATGGTACAGGCTATAAATCAGGAAGGGAGATGGTACAGGCTATATATCAGGAAGGGGGATGGTACAGGCTATATATCAGGAAGGGGGATGGTACAGGCTATATATCAGGAAGGGGGATGGTACAGGCCTATATATCAGGAAGGAAGATGGTTCAGGCTATATATCAGGAAGGGAGATGGTACAGGCTATATATCAGGAAGGGGGATGGTACAGGCTATATATCAGGAAGGGAGATGATACAGGCTATATATCAGGAAGGGGGATGGTACAGGCTATATATCAGGGAGGGAGATGGTACAGGCTATATATCAGGAAGGGGGATGGTACAGACTATATATCAGGAAGGGGGATGGTACAGGCTATATATCAGGAAGGGGGATGGTACAGGCCTATGGGGATGGTACAGGCTATATATCAGGAAAGGGGATGGTACAGGCTATATATCAGGAAGGGGGATGGTACAGGCCTATGGGGATGGTACAGGCTATATATCAGGAAGGGGGATGGTACAGGCTATATATCAGGAAGGGGGATGGTACAGGCTATATATCAGGAAGGGGGATGGTACAGGCCTATGGGGATGGTACAGGCTATATATCAGGAAGGGGGATGGTACAGGCTATATATCAGGAAGGGGGATGGTACAGGCTATATATCAGGAAGGGGGATGGTACAGGCTATATATCAGGAAGGGGGATGGTACAGACTATATATCAAGAAGGGGGATGGTACAGGCTATATATCAGGAAGGGGGATGGTACAGACTATATATCAGGAAGGGGGATGGTACAGGCTATATATCAGGAAGGAGGATGGTACAGGCCTATGGGGATGGTACAGGCTATATATCAGGAAGGGGGATGGTACAGACTATATATCAGGAAGGGGGATGGTACAGGCTATATATCAGGAAGGGGGATGGTACAGGCCTATGGGGATGGTACAGGCTATATATCTGGAAGGGGGATCGTACAGGCTATATATCAGGAAGGGGGATGGTACAGGCTATATATCAGGAAGGGGGATGGTACATGCTATATATCAGGAAGGGGGATGGTACAGGCTATATATCAGGAAGGGGGATGGTACAGGCTATATATCAGGAAGGGGGATGGTACAGGCTATATATCAGGAAGGAGGATGGTACAGACTATATATCAGGAAGGGGGATGGTACAGGCTATATATCAGGAAGGGGGATGGTACAGGCTGTATATCAGGAAGGGGGATGGTACAGACTATATATCAGGAAGGAGGATGGTACAGGCCTATATATTAGGAAGGGGGATGGTACAGGCTATATATCAGGAAGGGGGATGGTACAGGCTATATATCAGGAAGGGGGATGGTACAGGCCTATGGGGATGGTACAGGCTATATATCAGGAAGGGGGATGGTACAGGCCTCTGGGGATGGTACAGGCTATATATCAGGAAGGAGGATGGTACAGGATATATATCAGGAAGGAGGATGGTACAGGATATATATCAGGAAGGGGGATGGTACAGGCTGTATATCAGGAAGGGGGATGGTACAGACTATATATCAGGAAGGAGGATGGTACAGGCCTATATATTAGGAAGGGGGATGGTACAGGCTATATATCAGGAAGGGGGATGGTACAGGCTATATATCAGGAAGGGGGATGGTACAGGCCTATGGGGATGGTACAGGCTATATATCAGGAAGGGGGATGGTACAGGCCTATGGGGATGGTACAGGCTATATATCAGGAAGGAGGATGGTACAGACTATATATCAGGAAGGGGGATGGTACAGACTATATATCAGGAAGGGAGATGGTACAGACTATATATCAGGAAGGGGGATGGTACAGGCTATATATCAGGAAGGGAGATGGTACAGACTATATATCAGGAAGGGGGATGGTACAGGCTATATATCAGGAAGGAGGATGGTACAGACTATATATCAGGAAGGGGGATGGTACAGACTATATATCAGGAAGGGGGATGGAACAGACTATATATCAGGAAGGGGGATGGTACAGGCTATATATCAGGAAGGGGGATGGTACAGACTATATATCAGGAAGGGGGATGGAACAGACTATATATCAGGAAGGGGGATGGTACAGGCTATATATCAGGAAGGGGGATGGTACAGGCTATATATCAGGAAGGGGGATGGTACAGGCTATATATCAGGAAGGGGGATGGTACAGGCTATATATCAGGAAGGGGGATGGTACAGGCCTATATATCAGGAAGGAAGATGGTTCAGGCTATATATCAGGAAGGGAGATGGTACAGGCTATATATCAGGAAGGGGGATGGTACAGGCTATATATCAGGAAGGGGGATGGTACAGACTATATATCAGGAAGGGGGATGGTACAGGCTATATATCAGGAAGGGGGATGGTACAGGCTATATATCAGGGAGGGAGATGGTACAGGCTATATATCAGGAAGGGGGATGGTACAGGCTATATATCAGGAAGGGGGATGGTACAGGATATATATCAGGAAGGGGGATGGTACAGGCTGTATATCAGGAAGGGGGATGGTACAGACTATATATCAGGAAGGAGGATGGTACAGGCCTATATATTAGGAAGGGGGATGGTACAGGCTATATATCAGGAAGGGGGATGGTACAGGCTATATATCAGGAAGGGGGATGGTACAGGCCTATGGGGATGGTACAGGCTATATATCAGGAAGGGGGATGGTACAGGCCTATGGGGATGGTACAGGCTATATATCAGGAAGGAGGATGGTACAGACTATATATCAGGAAGGGGGATGGTACAGACTATATATCAGGAAGGGAGATGGTACAGACTATATATCAGGAAGGGGGATGGTACAGACTATATATCAGGAAGGGGGATGGAACAGACTATATATCAGGAAGGGGGATGGTACAGACTATATATCAGGAAGGGGGATGGTACAGACTATATATCAGGAAGGGGGATGGAACAGACTATATATCAGGAAGGGGGATGGTACAGGCTATATATCAGGAAGGGGGATGGTACAGGCTATATATCAGGAAGGGGGATGGTACAGGCTATATATCAGGAAGGGGGATGGTACAGGCTATATATCAGGAAGGGGGATGGTACAGGCCTATATATCAGGAAGGAAGATGGTTCAGGCTATATATCAGGAAGGGAGATGGTACAGGCTATATATCAGGAAGGGGGATGTTACAGGCTATATATCAGGAAGGGGGATGGTACAGACTATATATCAGGAAGGGGGATGGTACAGGCTATATATCAGGAAGGGGGATGGTACAGGCTATATATCAGGGAGGGAGATGGTACAGGCTATATATCAGGAAGGGGGATGGTACAGGCTATATATCAGGAAGGGGGATGGTACAGACTATATATCAGGAAGGGAGATGGTAAAGGCTATATATCAGGAAGGGGGATGGTACAGGCTATATATCAGGGAGGGAGATGGTACAGGCTATATATCAGGAAGGGGGATGGTACAGGCTATATATCAGGAAGGGGGATGGTACAGGCCTATGGGGATGGTACAGGCTATATATCAGGAAAGGGGATGGTATAGGCTATATATCAGGAAGGGGGATGGTACAGGCCTATGGGGATGGTACAGGCTATATATCAGGAAGGGGGATGGTACAGGCTATATATCAGGAAGGGGGATGGTACAGGCTATATATCAGGAAGGGGGATGGTACAGGCCTATGGGGATGGTACAGGCTATATATCAGGAAGGGGGATGGTACAGGCTATATATCAGGAAGGGGGATGGTACAGACTATATATCAGGAAGGGGGATGGTACAGGCTATATATCAGGAAGGGGGATGGTACAGGCTATATATCAGGAAGGGAGATGGTACAGGCTATATATCAGGAAGGGGGATGGTACAGACTATATATCAGGAAGGGGGATGGTACAGGCTATATATCAGGAAGGAGGATGGTACAGGCCTATGGGGATGGTACAGGCTATATATCAGGAAGGGGGATGGTACAGGCTATATATCAGGAAGGGGGATGGTACAGGCCTATGGGGATGGTACAGGCTATATATCAGGAAGGAGGATGGTACAGACTATATATCAGGAAGGGGGATGGTACAGACTATATATCAGGAAGGGAGATGGTACAGACTATATATCAGGAAGGGGGATGGTACAGACTATATATCAGGAAGGGGGATGGTACAGACTATATATCAGGAAGGGGGATGGTACAGACTATATATCAGGAAGGGGGATGGTACAGGCTATATATCAGGAAGGGGGATGGTACAGGCTATATATCAGGAAGGGGGATGGTACAGGCTATATATCAGGAAGGGGGATGGTACAGGCTATATATCAGGAAGGGGGATGGTACAGGCTATATATCAGGAAGGGGGATGGTACAGACTATATATCAGGAAGGGGGATGGTGCAGGCTATATATCAGGAAGGGGGATGGTACAGGCTATATATCAGGAAGGGGGATGGTACAGGCTATATATCAGGAAGGGGGATGGTACAGGCTATATATCAGGAAGGGGGATGGTACAGGCTATATATCAGGAAGGGGGATGGTACAGGCTATATATCAGGAAGGGGGATGGTACAGACTATATATCAGGAAGGGGGATGGTACAGGCTATATATCAGGAAGGGGGATGGTACAGGCTATATATCAGGAAGGGGGATGGTACAGGCTATATATCAGGAAGGGGGATGGTACAGGCTATATATCAGGAAGGGGGATGGTACAGGCTATATATCAGGAAGGGGGATGGTACAGGCCTATGGGGATGGTACAGGCTATATATCTGGAAGGGGGATGGTACAGGCTATATATCAGGAAGGGGGATGGTACAGACTATATATCAGGAAGGGGGATGGTACAGGCTATATATCAGGAAGGGGGATGGTACAGGCTATATATCAGGAAGGGGGATGGTACAGACTATATATCAGGAAGGGGGATGGTACAGGCTATATATCAGGAAGGGGGATGGTACAGGCTATATATCAGGAAGGGGGATGGTACAGACTATATATCAGGAAGGGGGATGGTACAGGCTATATATCAGGAAGGGGGATGGTACAGGCTATATATCAGGAAGGGGGATGGTACAGGCTATATATCAGGAAGGGGGATGGTACAGGCTATATATCAGGAAGGGGGATGGTACAGGCTATATATCAGGAAGGGGGATGGTACAGGCCTATGGGGATGGTACAGGCTATATATCTGGAAGGGGGATGGTACAGGCTATATATCAGGAAGGGGGATGGTACAGACTATATATCAGGAAGGGGGATGGTACAGGCTATATATCAGGAAGGGGGATGGTACAGGCTATATATCAGGAAGGGGGATGGTACATGCTATATATCAGGAAGGGGGATGGTACAGGCTATATATCAGGAAGGGGGATGGTACAGGCTATATATCAGGAAGGGGGATGGTACAGGCTATATATCAGGAAGGGGGATGGTACAGGCTATATATCAGGAAGGGGGATGGTACATGCTATATTTCAGGAAGGAGGATGGTACAGGCTATATATCAGGAAGGGGGATGGTACAGACTATATATCAGGAAGGGGGATGGTACAGGCTATATATCAGGAAGGGAGATGGTACAGGCTATATATCAGGAAGGGTGATGGTACAGGCTATAAATCAGGAAGGGTGATGGTACAGGCTATAAATCAGGAAGGGAGATGGTACAGGCTATATATCAGGAAGGGGGATGGTACAGGCTATATATCAGGAAGGGGGATGGTACAGGCTATATATCAGGAAGGGGGATGGTACAGGCCTATATATCAGGAAGGAAGATGGTTCAGGCTATATATCAGGAAGGGAGATGGTACAGGCTATATATCAGGAAGGGGGATGGTACAGGCTATATATCAGGAAGGGAGATGATACAGGCTATATATCAGGAAGGGGGATGGTACAGGCTATATATCAGGGAGGGAGATGGTACAGGCTATATATCAGGGAGGGAGATGGTACAGGCTATATATCAGGAAGGGGGATGGTACAGACTATATATCAGGAAGGGGGATGGTACAGGCTATATATCAGGAAGGGGGATGGTACAGGCCTATGGGGATGGTACAGGCTATATATCAGGAAAGGGGATGGTATAGGCTATATATCAGGAAGGGGGATGGTACAGGCCTATGGGGATGGTACAGGCTATATATCTGGAAGGGGGATGGTACAGGCTATATATCAGGAAGGGGGATGGTACAGACTATATATCAGGAAGGGGGATGGTACAGGCTATATATCAGGAAGGGGGATGGTACAGGCTATATATCAGGAAGGGGGATGGTACATGCTATATATCAGGAAGGGGGATGGTACAGGCTATATATCAGGAAGGGGGATGGTACAGGCTATATATCAGGAAGGGGGATGGTACAGGCTATATATCAGGAAGGGGGATGGTACAGGCTATATATCAGGAAGGGGGATGGTACATGCTATATTTCAGGAAGGAGGATGGTACAGGCTATATATCAGGAAGGGGGATGGTACAGACTATATATCAGGAAGGGGGATGGTACAGGCTATATATCAGGAAGGGAGATGGTACAGGCTATATATCAGGAAGGGTGATGGTACAGGCTATAAATCAGGAAGGGTGATGGTACAGGCTATAAATCAGGAAGGGAGATGGTACAGGCTATATATCAGGAAGGGGGATGGTACAGGCTATATATCAGGAAGGGGGATGGTACAGGCTATATATCAGGAAGGGGGATGGTACAGGCCTATATATCAGGAAGGAAGATGGTTCAGGCTATATATCAGGAAGGGAGATGGTACAGGCTATATATCAGGAAGGGGGATGGTACAGGCTATATATCAGGAAGGGAGATGATACAGGCTATATATCAGGAAGGGGGATGGTACAGGCTATATATCAGGGAGGGAGATGGTACAGGCTATATATCAGGAAGGGGGATGGTACAGACTATATATCAGGAAGGGGGATGGTACAGGCTATATATCAGGAAGGGGGATGGTACAGGCCTATGGGGATGGTACAGGCTATATATCAGGAAAGGGGATGGTATAGGCTATATATCAGGAAGGGGGATGGTACAGGCCTATGGGGATGGTACAGGCTATATATCAGGAAGGGGGATGGTACAGGCTATATATCAGGAAGGAGGAGGGTACAGGCCTATGGGGGTACAGGCTATATATCAGGAAGGGGGATGGTACAGGCTATATATCAGGAAGGGGGATGGTACAGGCTATATATCAGGAAGGGGGGTGGTACAGGCTATATATCAGGAAGGGGGATGGTACAGGCTATATATCAGGAAGGGGGATGGTACAGGCTATATATCAGGAAGGGGGATGGTACAGACTATATATCAGGAAGGGGGATGGTACAGGCTATATATCAGGAAGGGGGATGGTACAGGCCTATGGGGATGGTACAGGCTATATATCAGGAAGGGGGATGGTACAGACTATATATCAGGAAGGGGGATGGTACAGGCTATATATCAGGAAGGGGGATGGTACAGGCCTATGGGGATGGTACAGGCTATATATCTGGAAGGGGGATGGTACAGGCTATATATCAGGAAGGGGGATGGTACAGGCTATATATCAGGAAGGGGGATGGTACATGCTATATATCAGGAAGGGGGATGGTACAGGCTATATATCAGGAAGGGGGATGGTACAGGCTATATATCAGGAAGGGGGATGGTACAGGCCTATGGGGATGGTACAGGCTATATATCAGGAAGGGGGATGGTACAGGCCTATGGGGATGGTACAGGCTATATATCAGGAAGGAGGATGGTACAGACTATATATCAGGAAGGGGGATGGTACAGACTATATATCAGGAAGGGAGATGGTACAGACTATATATCAGGAAGGGGGATGGTACAGACTATATATCAGGAAGGGGGATGGAACAGACTATATATCAGGAAGGGGGATGGTACAGACTATATATCAGGAAGGGGGATGGTACAGACTATATATCAGGAAGGGGGATGGAACAGACTATATATCAGGAAGGGGGATGGTACAGGCTATATATCAGGAAGGGGGATGGTACAGGCTATATATCAGGAAGGGGGATGGTACAGGCTATATATCAGGAAGGGGGATGGTACAGGCTATATATCAGGAAGGGGGATGGTACAGACTATATATCAGGAAGGGAGATGGTAAAGGCTATATATCAGGAAGGGGGATGGTACAGGCTATATATCAGGGAGGGAGATGGTACAGGCTATATATCAGGAAGGGGGATGGTACAGGCTATATATCAGGAAGGGGGATGGTACAGGCCTATGGGGATGGTACAGGCTATATATCAGGAAAGGGGATGGTACAGGCTATATATCAGGAAGGGGGATGGTACAGGCCTATGGGGATGGTACAGGCTATATATCAGGAAGGGGGATGGTACAGGCTATATATCAGGAAGGGGGATGGTACAGGCTATATATCAGGAAGGGGGATGGTACAGGCCTATGGGGATGGTACAGGCTATATATCAGGAAGGGGGATGGTACAGGCTATATATCAGGAAGGGGGATGGTACAGACTATATATCAGGAAGGGGGATGGTACAGGCTATATATCAGGAAGGGGGATGGTACAGGCTATATATCAGGAAGGGAGATGGTACAGGCTATATATCAGGAAGGGGGATGGTACAGACTATATATCAGGAAGGGGGATGGTACAGGCTATATATCAGGAAGGAGGATGGTACAGGCTATATATCAGGAAGGGGGATGGTACAGGCCTATGGGGATGGTACAGGCTATATATCAGGAAGGGGGATGGTACAGGCTATATATCAGGAAGGGGGATGGTACAGGCCTATGGGGATGGTACAGGCTATATATCAGGAAGGAGGATGGTACAGACTATATATCAGGAAGGGGGATGGTACAGACTATATATCAGGAAGGGAGATGGTACAGACTATATATCAGGAAGGGGGATGGTACAGACTATATATCAGGAAGGGGGTTGGAACAGACTATATATCAGGAAGGGGGATGGTACAGACTATATATCAGGAAGGGGGATGGTACAGGCTATATATCAGGAAGGGGGATGGTACAGGCTATATATCAGGAAGGGGGATGGTACAGGCTATATATCAGGAAGGGGGATGGTGCAGGCTATATATCAGGAAGGGGGATGGTACAGGCTATATATCAGGAAGGGGGATGGTACAGACTATATATCAGGAAGGGGGATGGTGCAGGCTATATATCAGGAAGGGGGATGGTACAGGCTATATATCAGGAAGGGGGATGGTACAGGCTATATATCAGGAAGGGGGATGGTACAGGCTATATATCAGGAAGGGGGATGGTACAGGCTATATATCAGGAAGGGGGATGGTACAGGCTATATATCAGGAAGGGGGATGGTACAGACTATATATCAGGAAGGGGGATGGTACAGGCTATATATCAGGAAGGGGGATGGTACAGGCTATATATCAGGAAGGGGGATGGTACAGGCTATATATCAGGAAGGGGGATGGTACAGGCTATATATCAGGAAGGGGGATGGTACAGGCTATATATCAGGAAGGGGGATGGTACAGGCCTATGGGGATGGTACAGGCTATATATCTGGAAGGGGGATGGTACAGGCTATATATCAGGAAGGGGGATGGTACAGGCCTATGGGGATGGTACAGGCTATATATCTGGAAGGGGGATGGTACAGGCTATATATCAGGAAGGGGGATGGTACAGGCCTATGGGGATGGTACAGGCTATATATCTGGAAGGGGGATGGTACAGGCTATATATCAGGAAGGGGGATGGTACAGGCTATATATCAGGAAGGGGGATGGTACAGGCTATATATCAGGAAGGGGGATGGTACAGGCTATATATCAGGAAGGGGGATGGTACAGGCTATATATCAGGAAGGGGGATGGTACAGACTATATATCAGGAAGGGGGATGGTACAGGCTATATATCAGGAAGGGGGATGGTACAGGCTATATATCAGGAAGGGGGATGGTACAGGCTATATATCAGGAAGGGGGATGGTACAGGCTATATATCAGGAAGGGGGATGGTACAGGCTATATATCAGGAAGGGGGATGGTACAGGCCTATGGGGATGGTACAGGCTATATATCTGGAAGGGGGATGGTACAGGCTATATATCAGGAAGGGGGATGGTACAGACTATATATCAGGAAGGGGGATGGTACAGGCTATATATCAGGAAGGGGGATGGTACAGGCTATATATCAGGAAGGGGGATGGTACAGACTATATATCAGGAAGGGGGATGGTACAGGCTATATATCAGGAAGGGGGATGGTACAGGCTATATATCAGGAAGGGGGATGGTACAGACTATATATCAGGAAGGGGGATGGTACAGGCTATATATCAGGAAGGGGGATGGTACAGGCTATATATCAGGAAGGGGGATGGTACAGGCTATATATCAGGAAGGGGGATGGTACAGGCTATATATCAGGAAGGGGGATGGTACAGGCTATATATCAGGAAGGGGGATGGTACAGGCCTATGGGGATGGTACAGGCTATATATCTGGAAGGGGGATGGTACAGGCTATATATCAGGAAG
Source organism: Salvelinus alpinus (assembly GCF_045679555.1). Classification (NCBI taxonomy): domain Eukaryota; kingdom Metazoa; phylum Chordata; class Actinopteri; order Salmoniformes; family Salmonidae; genus Salvelinus; species Salvelinus alpinus. The sequence continues at coordinate 1,617,558 of NC_092093.1, read as the reverse complement.
GGGGATGGTACAGACTATATATCAGGAAGGGGGATGGTACAGGCTATATATCAGGAAGGGGGATGGTACAGGCTATATATCAGGAAGGGGGATGGTACATGCTATATATCAGGAAGGGGGATGGTACAGGCTATATATCAGGAAGGGGGATGGTACAGGCTATATATCAGGAAGGGGGATGGTACAGGCTATATATCAGGAAGGGGGATGGTACAGGCTATATATCAGGAAGGGGGATGGTACATGCTATATTTCAGGAAGGAGGATGGTACAGGCTATATATCAGGAAGGGGGATGGTACAGACTATATATCAGGAAGGGGGATGGTACAGGCTATATATCAGGAAGGGAGATGGTACAGGCTATATATCAGGAAGGGTGATGGTACAGGCTATAAATCAGGAAGGGTGATGGTACAGGCTATAAATCAGGAAGGGAGATGGTACAGGCTATATATCAGGAAGGGGGATGGTACAGGCTATATATCAGGAAGGGGGATGGTACAGGCTATATATCAGGAAGGGGGATGGTACAGGCCTATATATCAGGAAGGAAGATGGTTCAGGCTATATATCAGGAAGGGAGATGGTACAGGCTATATATCAGGAAGGGGGATGGTACAGGCTATATATCAGGAAGGGAGATGATACAGGCTATATATCAGGAAGGGGGATGGTACAGGCTATATATCAGGGAGGGAGATGGTACAGGCTATATATCAGGGAGGGAGATGGTACAGGCTATATATCAGGAAGGGGGATGGTACAGACTATATATCAGGAAGGGGGATGGTACAGGCTATATATCAGGAAGGGGGATGGTACAGGCCTATGGGGATGGTACAGGCTATATATCAGGAAAGGGGATGGTATAGGCTATATATCAGGAAGGGGGATGGTACAGGCCTATGGGGATGGTACAGGCTATATATCTGGAAGGGGGATGGTACAGGCTATATATCAGGAAGGGGGATGGTACAGACTATATATCAGGAAGGGGGATGGTACAGGCTATATATCAGGAAGGGGGATGGTACAGGCTATATATCAGGAAGGGGGATGGTACATGCTATATATCAGGAAGGGGGATGGTACAGGCTATATATCAGGAAGGGGGATGGTACAGGCTATATATCAGGAAGGGGGATGGTACAGGCTATATATCAGGAAGGGGGATGGTACAGGCTATATATCAGGAAGGGGGATGGTACAGGCTATATATCAGGAAGGGGGATGGTACATGCTATATTTCAGGAAGGAGGATGGTACAGGCTATATATCAGGAAGGGGGATGGTACAGACTATATATCAGGAAGGGGGATGGTACAGGCTATATATCAGGAAGGGAGATGGTACAGGCTATATATCAGGAAGGGTGATGGTACAGGCTATAAATCAGGAAGGGTGATGGTACAGGCTATAAATCAGGAAGGGAGATGGTACAGGCTATATATCAGGAAGGGGGATGGTACAGGCTATATATCAGGAAGGGGGATGGTACAGGCTATATATCAGGAAGGGGGATGGTACAGGCCTATATATCAGGAAGGAAGATGGTTCAGGCTATATATCAGGAAGGGAGATGGTACAGGCTATATATCAGGAAGGGGGATGGTACAGGCTATATATCAGGAAGGGAGATGATACAGGCTATATATCAGGAAGGGGGATGGTACAGGCTATATATCAGGGAGGGAGATGGTACAGGCTATATATCAGGAAGGGGGATGGTACAGACTATATATCAGGAAGGGGGATGGTACAGGCTATATATCAGGAAGGGGGATGGTACAGGCCTATGGGGATGGTACAGGCTATATATCAGGAAAGGGGATGGTATAGGCTATATATCAGGAAGGGGGATGGTACAGGCCTATGGGGATGGTACAGGCTATATATCAGGAAGGGGGATGGTACAGGCTATATATCAGGAAGGGGGATGGTACAGGCTATATATCAGGAAGGGGGATGGTACAGGCCTATGGGGATGGTACAGGCTATATATCAGGAAGGGGGATGGTACAGGCTATATATCAGGAAGGGGGATGGTACAGGCTATATATCAGGAAGGGGGATGGTACAGGCTATATATCAGGAAGGGGGATGGTACAGGCTATATATCAGGAAGGGGGATGGTACAGGCTATATATCAGGAAGGGGGATGGTACAGACTATATATCAGGAAGGGGGATGGTACAGGCTATATATCAGGAAGGGGGATGGTACAGACTATATATCAGGAAGGGGGATGGTACAGGCTATATATCAGGAAGGGGGATGGTACAGGCCTATGGGGATGGTACAGGCTATATATCAGGAAGGGGGATGGTACAGACTATATATCAGGAAGGGGGATGGTACAGGCTATATATCAGGAAGGGGGATGGTACAGGCCTATGGGGATGGTACAGGCTATATATCTGGAAGGGGGATGGTACAGGCTATATATCAGGAAGGGGGATGGTACAGGCTATATATCAGGAAGGGGGATGGTACATGCTATATATCAGGAAGGGGGATGGTACAGGCTATATATCAGGAAGGGGGATGGTACAGGCTATATATCAGGAAGGGGGATGGTACAGACTATATATCAGGAAGGGGGATGGTACAGGCTATATATCAGGAAGGGGGATGGTACAGGCTATATATCAGGAAGGGGGATGGTACAGACTATAT
>NC_092093.1:1529880-1612380 GCF_045679555.1 Salvelinus alpinus | reverse complement strand
CTCTCTCTCCCTCCTTCCCCCTCGTAAATCTGAAGGGGCCTTTTCCAGTTTTCCAGGAACAGTGTCTTATTAAATGGTTGATTTCAGTGTGAATATCTTAAAGTAACTGTATTAATGTGTGTGGATGGGAAAGGGGAACTCTGGGCCGTAGATGTACCATTATGGAGGAGCTTTAAACCAGGACTGGCCGCTCGCCATCTCTCTCTCTTCAGATTTAGAATGGTGCTGCCACTCACACACAGAGACAGAGACAGAGACAGAGACAGAGAGAGAGAGAGAGAGAGAGAGAGAGAGAGAGAGAGAGAGAGAGAGAGAGAGAGAGAGAGAGAGAGAGACAGAGACAGAGACAGAGACAGAGACAGAGAGAGAGAGAGAGAGAGAGAGAGAGAGAGAGAGACAGAGAGAGAGAGAGAGAGAGAGAGAGAGAGAGAGAGACGAGAGAGAGAGAGAGAGAGAGAGAGAGAGAGAGAGAGAGAGAGAGACAGAGACAGAGAGAGAGAGAGAGAGAGAGAGAGAGAGAGAGAGAGAGAGAGAGAGAGAGAGAGAGACAGAGACAGAGACAGAGACAGAGAGAGAGAGAGAGAGAGAGAGAGAGAGAGACAGAGAGAGAGAGAGAGAGAGACAGAGAGAGAGACAGAGAGAGAGACAGAGAGAGAGACAGAGAGACAGAGACAGAGAGAGAGAGAGAGAGAGAGACAGAGAGAGAGAGAGAGACAGAGACAGAGAGAGAGAGAGAGAGAGAGAGAGAGAGAGAGAGAGAGAGAGAGAGAGAGAGAGAGAGAGACAGAGAGAGAGAGAGAGAGAGAGAGAGAGAGAGAGAGAGAGAGACAGAGACAGAGAGAGAGAGAGAGAGAGAGAGACAGAGAGAGAGAGAGAGAGAGAGAGAGAGAGAGAGAGAGAGAGAGAGAGACAGAGAGAGAGAGAGAGAGAGAGAGAGAGAGAGAGAGAGAGAGAGAGAGAGAGAGAGAGAGAGAGAGAGAGAGAGAGAGAGAGAGAGAGAGAGCAACCTTGGGAAAATCCTCTGCATTATCATTAACAGCAGACTCGTACATTTCCTCAATGAAAACAATGTACTGAGCAAATGTCAAATTGGCTTTTTACCAAATTACCGTACAACAGACCATGTATTCACCCTACACACCCTAATTGACAACCAAACAAACCAAAACAAAGGCAAAGTCTTCTCATGCTTTGTTGATTTCAAAAAAGCCTTCGACTCAATTTGGCACGAGGTTCTGCTATACAAATTGATGGAAAGTGGTGTTGGGGGTAAAACATACGACATCATAAAATCCATGTACACAAACAACAAGTGTGCGGTTAAAATTGGCAAAAAACACACACATTTCTTCACACAGGGTCGTGGGGTGAGACAGGGATGCAGCTTAAGCCCCACCCTCTTCAACATATATATCAACCAATTGGCGAGGGCACTAGAACAGTCTGCAGCACCCGGTCTCACCCTACTAGAATCCGAAGTCAAATGTCTACTGTTTGCTGATGATCTGGTGCTTCTGTCACCAACCAAGGAGGGCCTACAGCAGCACCTAGATCTTCTGCACAGATTCTGTCAGACCTGGGCCCTGACAGTAAATCTCAGTAAGACCAAAATAATGGTGTTCCAAAAAAGGTCCAGTCGCCAGGACCACAAATTCCATCTAGACACCGTTGCCCTAGAGCACACAAAAAACTATACATACCTCGGCCTAAACATCAGCACCACAGGTAGCTTCCACAAAGCTGTGAACGATCTGAGAGACAAGGCAAGAAGGGCATTCTATGCCATCAAAAGGAACATAAATTTCAACATACCAATTAGGATCTGGCTAAAAATACTTGAATCAGTCATAGAGCCCATTGCCCTTTATGGTTGTGAGGTCTGGGGTCCGCTCACCAACCAAGATTTCACAAAATGGGACAAACACCAAATTGAGACTCTGCATGCAGAATTCTGCAAAAATATCCTCCGTGTACAACGTAGAACACCAAATAATGCATGCAGAGCAGAATTAGGCCGATACCCACTAATTATCAAAATCCAGAAAAGAGCCGTTAAATTCTACAACCACCTAAAAGGAAGCGATTCCCAAACCTTCCATAACAAAGCCATCACCTACAGAGAGATGAACCTGGAGAAGAGTCCCCTAAGCAAGCTGGTCCTAGGGCTCTGTTCACAAACACAAACACACCCCACAGAGCCCCAGGACAACAGCACAATTAGACCCAACCAAATCATGAGAAAACAAAAAGATAATGACTTGACACATTGGAAAGAATTAACAAAAAAACAGAGCAAACTAGAATGCTATTTGGCCCTAAACAGAGAGTATACAGTGGCAGAATACCTGACCACTGTGACTGACCCAAACTTAAGGAAAGCTTTGACTATGTACAGACTCAGTGAGCATAGCCTTGCTATTGAGAAAGGCCGCCGTAGGCAGACATGGCTCTCAAGAGAAGACAGGCTATGTGCTCACTGCCCACAAAATGAGGTGGAAACTGAGCTGCACTTCCTAACCTCCTGCCCAATGTATGACCATATTAGAGAGACATATTTCCCTCAGATTACACAGATCCACAAAGAATTCGAAAACAAATCCAATTTTGATAAACTCCCATATCTACTGGGTGAAATTCCACAGTGTGCCATCACAGCAGCAAGATTTGTGACCTGTTGCCACAAGAAAAGGGCAACCAGTGAAGAACAAACACCATTGTAAATACAACCCATATTTATGTTTATTTATTTTAACTTGTGTGCTTTAACCATTTGTACATTGTTACAACACTGTATATATATAATATGACATTTGTCATGTCTTTATTGTTTTGAAACTTCTGTATGTGTAATGTTTACTGTAAATTTTTATTGTTTATTTCACTTTTGTATATTATCTACCTCACTTGCTTTGGCAATGTTAACACATGTTTCCCATGCCAATAAAGCCCCTTGAATTGAATTGAATTGAGAGAGATACACAGAGACAGACAGAGAGAGACATAGACAGAGACAGAGACAGAGACAGAGACAGAGACAGAGAGAGAGAGAGAGAGAGAGAGAGAGAGAGAGAGAGAGAGAGAGAGAGAGAGACAGAGACAGAGACAGAGACAGAGACAGAGACAGAGACAGAGAGACAGAGACAGAGAGAGAGACAGGTTAGTGAAGAAGAGAGGCTACATTTCTCCCTCAACTAATCTTAATACTGAAGGAAGTGGTTTCACCGCCCAGGGTAGGAGTTAAGCAGGGAAGAGAGGAAGGACTGATAACCCTCCATATCAGGGTCTGTCTCCTTATGACATCACTCTCTGAGTATGAACCTTCCCATAAACCCCTCTGTTCCCTGGGGTCTCTAAACCATGACATCAGGGGAGAGGGAGGAAGACAGAGATTATTTTACTTCTTCTATGTGTGAGTGTTAGAAAGAACAGCCAATCAGCTCTCACTCTGTTTCTGTTTAGCGCAGCCCTACTGCGAAGCATATCTTCCACACACACACACACACACACACACACACACACACACACACACACACACACACACACACACACACACACACACACACACACACACACACACACACACACACACACACACACACACACACACACACACACACACACTCTACATAACCTCAGGCTGTAAGGTCTCTCTCTTCCCACAACTGCTCACCCTGATCCACTGTCTGTCAAGGCTTTCCACTCTGTCAATCACCGTATTCTTATTGGCAGACTCAATACCTTGGTTTCTAAAATGACTGCCTCGCCTGGTTCATCAACTACTTCTCTGATAGAGTTCAGTGTGTAAAATCGGAGTGCCTGTTGTCCGGACCTCTGGCAGTCTCTATGGGGGTACCACAGGGTTCAATTCTCGGGCCGATTCTCTTCTCTGTACACATCAACAATGTCGCTCTTGCTGCTGGTGATTCTCTGATCCATCTCTGAGCAGACGACACCATTCTGTATACATCTGGCACTTCTTTGGACACTGTGTTAATAACCTCTTGAAGCTAGGGGGCAGAATGTTTATGTTTGGAAAAATAACGTTCCCAATGTAAGCTGCCTATTTCTCAGGTCCAGATGCTAGAATATGCATATAATTGACAGATTAGGATAGAAAACACTCTAAAGTGTACAAAACTGTCAAAATATTGTCTGAGTATAACAGAACTGATTTTGCAGGCGAAAACCTGAGGAAATCCAACCCGGAAGTGCCTCTTATTTTGAAAAATCCCTGTTCCATTGCCTGCCTATCCTCCATTTAAAGGGATATCAACCAGATTCCTTTTCCAATGGCTTCCACGGGTTGTGAACAGGCTTTAGACATAGTTTCAAGCTTTTATTCTGAAAAATTAGTGAGATTTATCAAATTGCGTCAGTGGATAGCTGAATGTCCTTCCATTAGTTCATGCGCGCGACACATTTTCTTTCTCTCAAGTATTGTTAGTTTACAGTTTACAGTCCGGTTGAAATATTATCGATTATTTATGTTAAAAACAACCTGAGGCTTGATTATTAAAATCGTTTGACATGTTTCTATGAACTTTACGGATACTATTTGGAATTTTTGTCAACCCTTGATGACCTGCCTAAGGCTGTGGAATACTGAACATAACGCGCCAAACAAATTGAGTTTTTTTTTAATATAAAAATAATCTTTATCGAACAAAAGGAACATTTATTGTGTAACTGGGAGTCCGAAGATCATATAAGGTAAGCGATTAATTTTAATCTACATTGCTGCTAGGTGTTCTTAATGTTTTGTCTAGTGATCGATAAACTCACACAAACGCTTGGATTGCTTTCGCTGTAAAGTATATTTTCAAAATCTGACACGGCAGGTGGATTAACAACAAGCTAAACTGTGTTTTGCTATATTGCACTTGTGATTTCATGAATATAAATATTTTTTGAAATTTATTTTTGAATTTGGCTCTCTGCAATTCAGTGATTGTTGATGAAAATGATCCCACTAAAGGGCGTCAAGAAGTTAACGAGCTTCAATGCCATACAACACTCCTTCCGTGGCCTCCAACTTTAAACGCTAGTAAAATCAAATGCATGCTTTTCAACCGTTCGCTGCCCGCACCCGCCCGCCCGATTAGCATAACTACTCTGGACGGTTCTAACCTAGAATACGTGGACAACTACAAATACCTAGGTGTCTGGCTAGACTGTAAACTCTCCTTCCAGACTCATATCAAACATCTCCAATCCAAAATGAAATATAGAATCGGCTTTCTATTTTGCAACAAAGCCTCCTTCACTCACGCCGCCAAACTTACCCTCGTAAAACTGACTATCCTACCGATCCTCGACTTTGGCGATGTCATCTACAAAATAGCTTCTAATACTCTACTCAGCAAATTGGATGCAGTCTATCACAGTGCCATCCATTTTGTTACCAAAGCCCCTTATACCACCCACCACTGCGACCTGTATGCTCTAGTCGGCTGGCACTCGCTACATATTCGTCGCCAGACCCACTGGTTCCAGGTCATCTATAAGTCCATGCTAGGTAAAGCTCCGCCTTATCTCAGTTCACTGGTCACGATAACAACACCCACCCGTAGCACGCGCTCCAGCAGGTATATCTCACTGGTCATCCCCAAAGCCAACACCTCATTTGGCCGCCTTTCCTTCCAGTTCTCTGCTGCCAGTGACTGGAGCGAATTGCAAAAATCGCTGAAGCTGGAGACTCATATCTCCCTCACTAACTTTAAGCATCAGCTGTCAGTTTTACTTTTATCTCCCTCATTAACTTTAAACATCAGCTATCTGAGCAGCTAACTGATCGCTGCAGCTGTACATAGTCCATCTGTAAATAGCCCACCCAATCTACCTACCTCATCCCCATATTGTTTTTATTTACTTTTCTGCTCTTTTGCACACCAGTATCACTACTTACACACCATAATCTGCTCATCATCATCTGCTCATCTATCACTCCAGTGTTAATCTGCTAAATTGTAATTACTTCGCTACTATGGCCTATTTATTGCCTACCTCCTCACTCCATTTGCACACACTGTATATAGACTTTCTTTTTTTCTATTGTGTTATTGACTGTATGTTTGTTTATTCCATGTTTAACTCTGTGTTGTTGTTTGTGTCGCACTGCTTTGCTTTATCTTGGCCAGGTCGCAGTTGTAAATGAGAACTTGTTCTCAACTAGTCTACCTGGTTAAATAAAGGTGAAATAATTTTTTTTTTTTTTTATCACTACCATCACATCACGTAACGCAGGGAGTCATGAAGCAAGTGCAGTTAGTGAGTTTAATGACGGTGTAGGACGGTCATCTGAATAATTATAAATAAGCATCAACCAGTAGGTCTTGAAACGGGTATACAGAGATGACCAGTTTACAGAGGAGTACAGAGTGCAGTGATGTGTCCTATAAGGGGCATTGGTGGCAAATCTGATGGCCAAATGGTAAAGAGCATCTAGCTGCTCGAGAACACCCTTACCTGCCGTTACGTCTCCGTAATCTAGCATGGGTAGGATGGTCATCTGAATCAGGGTTAGTTTGGCAGCTGGGGTGAAAGAGGAGCAATTACGATAGAGGAAACCAAGTCTAGATTTAACTTTAGCCTGCAGCTTTGATATGTGCTGAGAGAAGGACAGTGTACCTTCTAGCCATTCTCCCAAGTACTTGTATGAGGTGACTACCTCAAGCTCTAAACCCTCAGAGGTAGTAATCACACCTGTGGGGAGAGTGGCAGTATTCTTACCGAACCACATGACCTTTGTTTTGGAGGTGTTCAGAACAAGGTTAAGGGCAGAGAAAGCTTGTTGGACACTAAGAAAGCTTTGTTGTAGAGCATTTAACACAAAATCCGGGGAGGGGCCAGCTGAGTATAAGACTGTATCATCTGCATATACATGGCTGAGGCAATGGTGACATCATTGAGGACCTTTAAGGTTGCAGTGACACGTCCATAACCTGAGCAGAAACCAGATTACATCCCAGAGAGAATACTATAGACATCAAGAAAGCCAGTCAGTTGATTATTGACAAGTTTTTCCAACACTTTTGATAAACAGGCCAAAATAGAAATGGGCCTATAACAGTTAGGATCAGATTGATCTCCCCCTTTAAATAAAGGACGAACCGTGGCTGCCTTCCAAGCAATGGGAACCTCCCCAGAAAGGAGAGACAGGTTAAAAAGGTCAGAGATAGGCTTGGTGATGAAGGGGCAGCAACCTTAAAGAACAAAGGGTCTAAACCATCTGACCCAGATGTTGTTTGGGGTCAAGTTTAAGGAGCTCCTTTAGCACCTCGGACTCAGTGACTGCCTGCAGGGAGAAACTTTGTAGTGGGACAGGGAAAAAGAGGGAGAAGCATCGGGGATAGGCGCATTAGAAGGGGTGAGAGATGAGGAAATGTTGGACGAGCAAGGAGGCATGGCTGAGTCAGATAGGAATCCTGACTTAATGAAGTGGTGATTAAAGAGCTCAGGCATGTGCTTCTTGTCAGTAACAACCACATCATCAACATTAAGGGACATGGGCAGCTGTGAGGAGGAGGGTTTATTCTCCAGGTCTTTAACCGTTTTCCAGAACTTCTTGGGGTTAGACCCACAGAGAGAGAACTGCTTCTTAAAGTAACTGACTTTGGCCTTCTGGATAGCCTGAGTGCACTGATTTCTCATTTTCCTGAACGAGAGCCAGTCAGCCTGAGTATGGATGTGCCGAGCCTTTCACCAAATGGTGTTCTTGAGGTGGAGTAACTCTGCCAGATCACGGTCGAACCAGGGGTTGAACCTGTTTTTATTTGTCATTTTCTTTATGAGGGCGTGTTTGTTGACAATACCACTGAAAATATTTAAAAAAAGAAGGTCCAAGCGTCTTCGACAGCTGATTCTGTATCATTTTACAGAGGCCAGATCATGAAGGAAGGCTTGCTCATTAAAGTTTTTTAGAAAGCGTCTATGACATCAGGACAGGTCGTTTCACTGAGCAGCCATTACGAACACAGGCTGTAAAACAGTGATCACTAAGGTCATTACAGAAAACACCAGACTGATACCTATCAGGATTATTTGTGAGGATAACATCGAGGAGAGTAGCCTTTTCTGGGTGTTTGGAGTCATACCTTTATGGGATTGGTAATAATCTGAGAATGATTTAGGGAGTCCCATTGCTTTAGGACTTGGTCAGGTGGTTTAAGCATGTCCCAGTTCAGGTCACCTAGCAGGACAAATTCAGACTTAGTGTAAGGGGCCAGGAGAGAGCTTAGGGCAGGTGGGGTACAGGCCAGGAGAGAGCTTAGGGCAGGCAGGGTACAGGCCGGGAGAGAGCTTAGGGCAGGTAGGGTACAGGCCAGGAGAGAGCTTAGGGCAGGTAGGGTACAGGCCAGGAGAGAGCTTAGGGCAGGTAGGGTGCAGGCCAGGAGAGAGCTTAGGGCAGGTAGGGTACAGGCCAGGAGAGAGCTTAGGGCAGGTAGGGTGCAGGCCAGTGCTGATGGAGGACGATAACACCCAGCAACAGTCAACTAAGAGCTATTTGAAAGTTTAATGCTTAAAACCAGCAAATCAAATTGTTTGGGGACAGACTTGGTGGAGACAACGGAGCACTGAAGGTGATCCTTGGTAAAGATCGCCACTCCCCCACCTTTTGGAAGACCTGTCTTGCTGAAAAATGTTATAACCAGAAAGGTTACCATCAGTCCTTAACCACGTCTCAGTAATGACCAACACATTGATCCATTTTAGGTAATATGCTTCTAGTGTAAACGTGCAGAAAACCCAGGCTTTTACGAGAGCAAAAATCATGGAAGCAGATATCATAGCACAAGTCAGAATTGTGGCTAGCTACAGTAGATGGGCCAGGGTGTACATGCACATTTCCAGATATCATCAGTTGTAATACAATCAGGGCACGGCAGAGGACAGGGAGAGCTCTGCAGTGCTGATTTATGACATTTGAATGTGCATCAGACGGCAACAAAGGCATATTGTACAGCAATTTCATCAGGTAACATGAATACCAAGCCGGCGAGAGGTGGTTAGAATAGGATGGGAGGCCAAGAGTCTGTGTAACCAATAGAGAGTCAGAGTCCCGAGTGTGGGAACAAACATAGTCGGTCCCACGGTTGGGTAAAGAAAGTTTGTAGTTGACAAAGTATACAGGAGTCATGAGGCAAATAGCAAAATAGAAAATGCACAAGAAAAAAAACTAAATTTTTAACGACTTGAGGCTAGCCATTTTAACGACTTGAGGCTAGCCATTTTAACGACTTGAGGCTAGCCATTTTAACGACTTGACGCTAGCCATTTTAACGACTTGAGGCTAGCCATTTTAACGACTTGAGGCTAGCCATTTTAACGACTTGAGGCTAGCCATTTTAACGACTTCAGGCTAGCTTGGGGCTAGCCATTGTAAGTTCAGAGTCACACAGTGTGTGTGTGCCGGAGGTGAGCGAAAGCTCAGGAGAGAGGGGGGAGTGTGGCGGGGGCACCTGTACCAGACAGGGGGAGACAGGCCAGGGGGAGAGGGGGGAGTGTGGTGGGGGCACCTGTACCAGACAGGGGGAGACAGGCCAGGGGGAGAGAGGGGAGTGTGGTGGGGGCACCTGTACCAGACAGGGGGAGACAGGCCAGGGAGAGAGGGGGGAGTGTGGTGGGGGCACCTGTACCAGACAGGGGGAGACAGGACAGGGAGAGAGGGGGGAGTGTGGCGGGGGCACCTGTACCAGACAGGGGGAGAGGGGGGAGTGTGGTGGGGGCACCTGTACCAGACAGGGGGAGACAGGCCAGGGGGAGAGGGGGGAGTGTGGTGGGGGCACCTGTACCAGACAGGGGGAGACAGGCCAGGGAGAGAGGGGGGAGTGTGGTGGGGGCACCTGTACCAGACAGGGGGAGACAGGCCAGGGGGAGAGGGGGGAGTGTGGTGGGGGCACCTGTACCAGACAGGGGGAGACAGGCCAGGGGGAGAGAGGGGAGTGTGGTGGGGGCACCTGTACCAGACAGGGGGAGACAGGCCAGGGAGAGAGGGGGGAGTGTGGTGGGGGCACCTGTACCAGACAGGGGGAGACAGGCCAGGGGGAGAGGGGGGAGTGTGGCGGGGGCACCTGTACCAGACAGGGGGAGACAGGCCAGGGGGAGACAGGCCAGGGGGAGACAGGCCAGGGGGAGACAGGCCAGGGGGAGACAGGCCAGGGGGAGACAGGCCAGGGGGAGACAGGCCAGGGGGAGACAGGACAGGGGGAGACAGGACAGGGGGAGACAGGCCAGGGGGAGACAGGACAGGGCAGACGGTGAACACATCGCCAGGTGGAATACAGCAGCGGGCAACAGGAGTAGGTGTCACACCCACTTGGGAGAAGCTTCTATTTCTCTAGAGTTTTGATCTGGAGCGAAGGCCATGCTGTGGAGCGAAGGCCATGCTGTGGAGCGAAGGCCATGCTGTGGAGCGAAGGCCATGCAGTGGAGGGTAGCATCCTGCATATGTACCTGCCATGAAAATCCAAGTTTATCTAACTCCAAATCCTTTTTATAAAACACTAGATTTATTGTAGGAAATGCCAGTGGATGGTCTTTGAACAGCAGAAGGGGGCTTCAAAGACTCGTGCCAATTGATGGGCCCAAAGTCCTCAACAGCTTTTACTTCACACCTCAGTGCTAGTTAAAGTTGTATCTGGTCTGTCCTTGCAAGCTTGGTAGCATTAACTCAGCATTCAGTCTCCATAAAGTAAAATATATCACTGTAATGTACTTTATTTTTTATTTTTCTTCTTGGCTTTCAAAATAGCATCAGACCAAACACTAGTCACTCAGTTCCAGGTTGGATGCTGTCCTCAGGTCTCTTCTGTTTGTTTGCTAGATCTCCCTCCGTATAGCTTGGAGAAAGAAAACCTTGGAAGCAGTAATCTCTCTGGTTCATTTTGGTCAAAATCAGGTTGTAGGTTTGGAGTTTTGATCTGGAGCGAAGGCCATGCTGTGGAAGGTAGGCCATGCTGTGGAGGGTAGGCCATGCTGTGGAGGGTAGGCCATGCTGTGGAGGGTAGGCCATGCTGTGGAGGGTAGGCCATGCTGTGGAGGGTAGGCCATGCTGTGGAGCGAAGGCCATGCTGTGGAGCGAAGGCCATGCTGTGGAGGGTAGGCCATGCTGTGGAGCGAAGGCCATGCTGTGGAGTGAAGGCCATGCTGTGGAGCGAAGGCCATGCTGTGGAGTGAAGGCCATGCTGTGGAGTGAAGGCCATGCTGTGGAGCGAAGGCCATGCTGTGGAGCGAAGGCCATGCTGTGGAGCGAAGGCCATGCTGTGGAGCGAAGGCCATGCTCTGGAGGGTAGGCCAGTACAGGAGACAAAGACTAGAACTGGGGGTACAGGAGACAAAGACTAGAACTGGGGGTACAGGAGACAAAGACGGGAACTGGGGGTACAGGAGACACAGACAAGAACTGGGAAGTACAGGAGACAAAGACTAGAACTGGGGGTACAGGAGACAAAGACGGGAACTGGGGGTACAGGAGACAAAGACAAGAACTGGGGGGGGGGGGTACAGGAGACACAGTCAGGAACTGGGGGGGGGTACAGGAGACACAGTCAGGAACTGGGGAGGGGGGGGGTACAGGAGACACAGTCAGGAACTGGGGGGGGGGGGTACAGGAGACACAGTCAGGAACTGGGGGGGGGGGGGTACAGGAGACACAGTCAGGAACTGGGGGGGGGGGGGGGGGTACAGGAGACACAGTCAGGAACTGGGGGGGGGGGGGTACAGGAGACACAGTCAGGAACTGGGGGGGGGGGGTACAGGAGACACAGTCAGGAACTGGGGGGGGGGGGTACAGGAGACACAGTCAGGAACTGGGGGGGGGGTACAGGAGACACAGTCAGGAACTGGGGGGGGGGGTACAGGAGACACAGTCAGGAACTGGGGGGGGGGGGGTACAGGAGACACAGTCAGGAACTGGGGGGGGGGGTACAGGAGACACAGTCAGGAACTGGGGGGGGTACAGGAGACACAGTCAGGAACTGGGGGGGGTACAGGAGACACAGTCAGGAACTGGGGGGGGGGGGGGGGGTACAGGAGACACAGTCAGGAACTGGGGGAGGGGGGTACAGGAGACACAGTCAGGAACTGGGGGGGGGGGGGGTACAGGAGACACAGTCAGGAACTGGGGGGGAGGGGGGTACAGGAGACACAGTCAGGAACTGGGGGGGGGGGGGTACAGGAGACACAGTCAGGAACTGGGGGGGGGGGGTACAGGAGACACAGTCAGGAACTGGGGGGGGGGTACAGGAGACACAGTCAGGAACTGGGGGGGGGGGGGTACAGGAGACACAGTCAGGAACTGGGGGGGGTACAGGAGACACAGTCAGGAACTGGGGGGGGGGGGGGGTACAGGAGACACAGTCAGGAACTGGGGGGGGTACAGGAGACACAGTCAGGAACTGGGGGGGGGGGGGTACAGGAGACACAGTCAGGAACTGGGGGGGGGGGGGGGGGTACAGGAGACACAGTCAGGAACTGGGGGGAGGGGGGTACAGGAGACACAGTCAGGAACTGGGGGGGGGGGGGGTACAGGAGACACAGTCAGGAACTGGGGGGAGGGGGGTACAGGAGACACAGTCAGGAACTGGGGGGGGGGGGGGTACAGGAGACACAGTCAGGAACTGGGGGGGGGGGGGGTACAGGAGACACAGTCAGGAACTGGGGGGGGGGGTACAGGAGACACAGTCAGGAACTGGGGGGGGGGTACAGGAGACACAGTCAGGAACTGGGGGGGGTACAGGAGAAAAAGTCAGGAACTGGGGGGGGGGGGGTACAGGAGACACATGTCAGGAACTGGGGGGGGTACAGGAGACACAGTCAGGAACTGGGGGGGGGGGGTACAGGAGACACAGTCAGGAACTGGGGGGGGGGGGGGGGTACAGGAGACACAGTCAGGAACTGGGGGGGGGGGGGGGTACAGGAGACACAGTCAGGAACTGGGGGGGGGGGGGTACAGGAGACACAGTCAGGAACTGGGGGGGGGGGTACAGGAGACACAGTCAGGAACTGGGGGGGGGGGTACAGGAGACACAGTCAGGAACTGGGGGGGGGGGGGGTACAGGAGACACAGTCAGGAACTGGGGGGGGGGGGTACAGGAGACACAGTCAGGAACTGGGGGGGGGGGGTACAGGAGACACAGTCAGGAACTGGGGGGGGGGGGTTACAGGAGACACAGTCAGGAACTGGGGGGGGGGGGTACAGGAGACACAGTCAGGAACTGGGGGGGGGGGGGGGGTACAGGAGACACAGTCAGGAACTGGGGGGGGGGGGTACAGGAGACACAGTCAGGAACTGGGGGGGGGGGTACAGGAGACACAGTCAGGAACTGGGGGGGAGGGGGGGGGGTACAGGAGACACAGTCAGGAACTGGGGGGGGGGGGGGTACAGGAGACACAGTCAGGAACTGGGGGGGGAGGGGGGTACAGGAGACACAGTCAGGAACTGGGGGGGGGGGGGGGTACAGGAGACACAGTCAGGAACTGGGGGGGGAGGGGGGTACAGGAGACACAGTCAGGAACTGGGGGGGGGGGGGTACAGGAGACACAGTCAGGAACTGGGGGGGGGGGGTACAGGAGACACAGTCAGGAACTGGGGGGAGGGGGGGTACAGGAGACACAGTCAGGAACGGGGGGGGGGGGGGTACAGGAGGCACAGTCAGGAACTGGGGGGGGGGGGTACAGGAGACACAGTCAGGAACTGGGGGGGGTACAGGAGACACAGTCAGGAACTGGGGGGGGGGGGGGGGTACAGGAGACACAGTCAGGAACTGGGGGGGGGGGGTACAGGAGACACAGTCAGGAACTGGGGGGGGGGGGTACAGGAGACACAGTCAGGAACTGGGGGGGGGGGGGGGTACAGGAGACACAGTCAGGAACTGGGGGGGGGGGGGGGGTACAGGAGACACAGTCAGGAACTGGGGGGGGGGGTACAGGAGACACAGTCAGGAACTGGGGGGGAGGGGGGTACAGGAGACACAGTCAGGAACTGGGGGGGGGGGGGGTACAGGAGACACAGTCAGGAACTGGGGGGGGGGGGGGTACAGGAGACACAGTCAGGAACTGGGGGGAGGGGGGGTACAGGAGACACAGTCAGGAACGGGGGGGGGGGGGGGGGTACAGGAGACACAGTCAGGAACTGGGGGGGGGGGGGGGGGTACAGGAGACACAGTCAGGAACTGGGGGGGGGGGGTACAGGAGTAACAGTCAGGAACTGGGGGGGAGGGGGGTACAGGAGACACAGTCAGGAACTGGGGGGGGAGGGGGGTACAGGAGACACAGTCAGGAACTGGGGGGGGGGGGTACAGGAGACACAGTCAGGAACTGGGGGGGGGGGGGGTACAGGAGACACAGTCAGGAACTGGGGGGGGGGGGGTACAGGAGACACGGTCAGGAACTGGGGGGGGGGGGGGGGTACAGGAGACACAGTCAGGAACTGGGGGGGGGGGGGTACAGGAGACACAGTCAGGAACTGGGGGGGGAGGGGGGTACAGGAGACACAGTCAGGAACTGGGGGGGGGGGGGGTACAGGAGACACAGTCAGGAACTGGGGGGGGGGGGGGTACAGGAGACACAGTCAGGAACTGGGGGGGGGGGGGTGTACAGGAGACACAGTCAGGAACTGGGGGGGGGGGGGGGGTACAGGAGACACAGTCAGGAACTGGGGGGGGGGGGGTACAGGAGACACAGTCAGGAACTGGGGGGGGGGGGGGTACAGGAGACACAGTCAGGAACTGGGGGGGGGGGGGTGTACAGGAGACACAGTCAGGAACTGGGGGGGGGGGTGTACAGGAGACACAGTCAGGAACTGGGGGGGGGGGGTACAGGAGACACAGTCAGGAACTGGGGGGGGGGGTACAGGAGACACAGTCAGGAACTGGGGGGGGGGGGTACAGGAGACACAGTCAGGAACTGGGGGGGGGGGGTACAGGAGACACAGTCAGGAACTGGGGGGGGGGGGGGGGTACAGGAGACACAGTCAGGAACTGGGGGGGGGGTACAGGAGACACAGTCAGGAACTGGGGGGGGGGGGGTACAGGAGACACAGTCAGGAACTGGGGGGGGGGTACAGGAGACACAGTCAGGAACTGGGGGGGGGGGGGGGGTACAGGAGACACAGTCAGGAACTGGGGGGGGGGGGTACAGGAGACACAGTCAGGAACTGGGGGGGGGGGGGGGGTACAGGAGACACAGTCAGGAACTGGGGGGGGGGGGTACAGGAGACACAGTCAGGAACTGGGGGGGGGGGGGGGTACAGGAGACACAGTCAGGAACTGGGGGGGGGGGGTACAGGAGACACAGTCAGGAACTGGGGGGGAGGGTACAGGAGACACAGTCAGGAACTGGGGGGGGGGGGGTACAGGAGACACAGTCAGGAACTGGGGGGGGGGGGTGCAGGAGACACAGTCAGGAACTGGGGGGGGGGGGTACAGGAGACACAGTCAGGAACTGGGGGGGGAGGGTACAGGAGACACAGTCAGGAACTGGGGGGGGGGGGTACAGGAGACACAGTCAGGAACTGGGGGGGGGGGGGTGCAGGAGACACAGTCAGGAACTGGGGGGGGGGGGTACAGGAGACACAGTCAGGAACTGGGGGGGGGGGGGGTACAGGAGACACAGTCAGGAACTGGGGGGGGGGGGGGGGGTACAGGAGACACAGTCAGGAACTGGGGGGGGGGGTACAGGAGACACAGTCAGGAACTGGGGGGGGGGGGTACAGGAGACACAGTCAGGAACTGGGGGGGGGGGGGTACAGGAGACACAGTCAGGAACTGGGGGGGGGGGGTACAGGAGACACAGTCAGGAACTGGGGGGGGGGGTACAGGAGACACAGTCAGGAACTGGGGGGGAGGGTACAGGAGACACAGTCAGGAACTGGGGGGGGTACAGGAGACACAGTCAGGAACTGGGGGGGGGGGGTACAGGAGACACAGTCAGGAACTGGGGGGGGGGGGGGTACAGGAGACACAGTCAGGAACTGGGGGGGGGGGGGGGGGTACAGGAGACACAGTCAGGAACTGGGGGGGGGGGGGTACAGGAGACACAGTCAGGAACTGGGGGGGGTACAGGAGACACAGTCAGGAACTGGGGGGGGGGGGGTACAGGAGACACGTTTTAAATTTTGTCAAAAACAACTTTATACACGATGAGGTGTTTCTAGCCAACCTCACCATGACAACACCTGCGTGATCGGGGATTTCTATTGGAGAAGCCGTTTCTGCCCATCTTCACACTGTACCGTCTTTGCTATGGGTCAGGGTTAAAAAACATGGGTCAGAGGTCAGGGTTGGGGAGTCTGAAGGCAGAGAGACGGATAATAAACTATTAGAGGTTTGGATTTCCCCTCAGTATATAGACTTAACACACACACACACACACACACACACACACACACACACACACACACACACACACACACACACACACACACACACACACACACACACACACACACACACACACACACACACACACACACACACACACACACACAGCGGGTGGGTTCAATGTTTACAGTATATACCATCTCCAACCGCAGGCCCGTCTCTCTCTGGTCGTTTGTTTACGTGTTTACTGCGGAATGCAGGGTAGCCAGGAGCCAATAGGGAGAGGGGTCGTGACCCTAGACTCAACAAACATTCTTCCTTCGCAATGAGATAAACAATACAAGACTTTATATAATACAATAATACTATTAACAGCCTGTGTGATGATTGACTTGTCCTGAAGATGAGTTGACATCCTGCCTGATGGCTGTCCCATCCACCTCTCTGCTGTAGGTTGGTCAACCGGTGCTCCAGACTGGTCACATCCTGCCTGATGGCAGTCCCATCCATCTCTCTGCTGTAGGTTAGTCAACCGGTGCTCCAGACTGGTCACATCCTGCCTGATGGCTGTCCCATCCTTCTCTCTGCTGTAGGTTGGTCAACCGGTGCTCCAGACTGGTCACATCCTGCCTGATGGCTGTCCCATCCATCTCTCTGCTGTAGGTTGGTCAACCGGTGCTCCAGACTGGTCACATCCTGCCTGATGGCTGTCCCATCCATCTCTCTGCTGTAGGTTAGTCAACCGGTGCTCCAGACTGGTCACATCCTGCCTGATGGCTGTCCCATCCATCTCTCTGCTGTAGGTTAGTCAACCGGTGCTCCAGACTGGTCACATCCTGCCTGATGGCAGTCCCATCCATCTCTCTGCTGTAGGTTAGTCAACCGGTGCTCCAGACTGGTCACATCCTGCCTGATGGCAGTCCCATCCTTCTCTCTGCTGTAGGTTAGTCAACCGGTGCTCCAGACTGGTCACATCCTGCCTGATGGCAGTCCCATCCACCTCTCTGCTGTAGGTTGGTCAACCGGTGCTCCAGACTGGTCACATCCTGCCTGATGGCTGTCCCATCCATCTCTCTGCTGTAGGTTGGTCAACCGGTGCTCCAGACTGGTCACATCCTGCCTGATGGCTGTCCCATCCACCTCTCTGCTGTAGGTTGGTCAACCGGTGCTCCAGACTGGTCACATCCTGCCTGATGGCTGTCCCATCCATCTCTCTGCTGTAGGTTGGTCAACCGGTGCTCCAGACTGGTCACATCCTGCCTGATGGCAGTCCCATCCTTCTCTCTGCTGTAGGTTGGTCAACCGGTGCTCCAGACTGGTCACATCCTGCCTGATGGCTGTCCCATCCTTCTCTCTGCTGTAGGTTGGTCAACCGGTGCTCCAGACTGGTCACATCCTGCCTGATGGCAGTCCCATCCTTCTCTCTGCTGTAGGTTGGTCAACCGGTGCTCCAGACTGGTCACATCCTGCCTGATGGCAGTCCCATCCTTCTCTCTGCTGTAGGTTGGTCAACCGGTGCTCCAGACTGGTCACATCCTGCCTGATGGCTGTCCCATCCTTCTCTCTGCTGTAGGTTGGTCAACCGGTGCTCCAGACTGGTCACATCCTGCCTGATGGCAGTCCCATCCTTCTCTCTGCTGTAGGTTGGTCAACCGGTGCTCCAGACTGGTCACATCCTGCCTGATGGCTGTCCCATCCATCTCTCTGCTGTAGGTTGGTCAACCGGTGCTCCAGACTGGTCACATCCTGCCTGATGGCAGTCCCATCCTTCTCTCTGCTGTAGGTTGGTCAACCGGTGCTCCAGACTGGTCACATCCTGCCTGATGGCTGTCCCATCCTTCTCTCTGCTGTAGGTTGGTCAACCGGTGCTCCAGACTGGTCACATCCTGCCTGATGGCTGTCCCATCCTTCTCTCTGCTGTAGGTTAGTCAACCGGTGCTCCAGACTGGTCACATCCTGCCTGATGGCTGTCCCATCCTTCTCTCTGCTGTAGGTTGGTCAACCGGTGCTCCAGACTGGTCACATCCTGCCTGATGGCTGTCCCATCCTTCTCTCTGCTGTAGGTTAGTCAACCGGTGCTCCAGACTGGTCACATCCTGCCTGATGGCTGTCCCATCCTTCTCTCTGCTGTAGGTTAGTCAACCGGTGCTCCAGACTGGTCACATCCTGCCTGATGGCTGTCCCATCCTTCTCTCTGCTGTAGGTTAGTCAACCGGTGCTCCAGACTGGTCACATCCTGCCTGATGGCAGTCCCATCCTTCTCTCTGCTGTAGGTTGGTCAACCGGTGCTCCAGACTGGTCACATCCTGCCTGATGGCTGTCCCATCCACCTCTCTGCTGTAGGTTAGTCAACCGGTGCTCCAGACTGGTCACATCCTGCCTGATGGCTGTCCCATCCTTCTCTCTGCTGTAGGTTAGTTAACCGGTGCTCCAGACTGGTCACATCCTGCCTGATGGCTGTCCCATCCTTCTCTCTGCTGTAGGTTAGTCAACCGGTGCTCCAGACTGGTCACATCCTGCCTGATGGCTGTCCCATCCTTCTCTCTGCTGTAGGTTAGTCAACCGGTGCTCCAGACTGGTCACATCCTGCCTGATGGCAGTCCCATCCTTCTCTCTGCTGTAGGTTGGTCAACCGGTGCTCCAGACTGGTCACATCCTGCCTGATGGCTGTCCCATCCATCTCTCTGCTGTAGGTTGGTCAACCGGTGCTCCAGACTGGTCACATCCTGCCTGATGGCTGTCCCATCCATCTCTCTGCTGTAGGTTAGTCAACCGGTGCTCCAGACTGGTCACATCCTGCCTGATGGCTGTCCCATCCATCTCTCTGCTGTAGGTTAGTCAACCGGTGCTCCAGACTGGTCACATCCTGCCTGATGGCAGTCCCATCCATCTCTCTGCTGTAGGTTGGTCAACCGGTGCTCCAGACTGGTCACATCCTGCCTGATGGCTGTCCCATCCATCTCTCTGCTGTAGGTTGGTCAACCGGTGCTCCAGACTGGTCACATCCTGCCTGATGGCTGTCCCATCCATCTCTCTGCTGTAGGTTGGTCAACCGGTGCTCCAGACTGGTCACATCCTGCCTGATGGCTGTCCCATCCTTCTCTCTGCTGTAGGTTAGTCAACCGGTGCTCCAGACTGGTCACATCCTGCCTGATGGCTGTCCCATCCACCTCTCTGCTGTAGGTTAGTCAACCGGTGCTCCAGACTGGTCACATCCTGCCTGATGGCTGTCCCATCCATCTCTCTGCTGTAGGTTGGTCAACCGGTGCTCCAGACTGGTCACATCCTGCCTGATGGCCGTCCCATCCTTCTCTCTGCTGTAG
Organism: Salvelinus alpinus; assembly: GCF_045679555.1. Classification (NCBI taxonomy): domain Eukaryota; kingdom Metazoa; phylum Chordata; class Actinopteri; order Salmoniformes; family Salmonidae; genus Salvelinus; species Salvelinus alpinus. Next base: position 1,592,738 of record NC_092093.1, on the reverse strand, counting down.
GTTAGTCAACCGGTGCTCCAGACTGGTCACATCCTGCCTGATGGCTGTCCCATCCTTCTCTCTGCTGTAGGTTAGTCAACCGGTGCTCCAGACTGGTCACATCCTGCCTGATGGCAGTCCCATCCTTCTCTCTGCTGTAGGTTGGTCAACCGGTGCTCCAGACTGGTCACATCCTGCCTGATGGCAGTCCCATCCTTCTCTCTGCTGTAGGTTGGTCAACCGGTGCTCCAGACTGGTCACATCCTGCCTGATGGCTGTCCCATCCTTCTCTCTGCTGTAGGTTGGTCAACCGGTGCTCCAGACTGGTCACATCCTGCCTGATGGCAGTCCCATCCTTCTCTCTGCTGTAGGTTGGTCAACCGGTGCTCCAGACTGGTCACATCCTGCCTGATGGCTGTCCCATCCATCTCTCTGCTGTAGGTTGGTCAACCGGTGCTCCAGACTGGTCACATCCTGCCTGATGGCAGTCCCATCCTTCTCTCTGCTGTAGGTTGGTCAACCGGTGCTCCAGACTGGTCACATCCTGCCTGATGGCTGTCCCATCCTTCTCTCTGCTGTAGGTTGGTCAACCGGTGCTCCAGACTGGTCACATCCTGCCTGATGGCTGTCCCATCCTTCTCTCTGCTGTAGGTTAGTCAACCGGTGCTCCAGACTGGTCACATCCTGCCTGATGGCTGTCCCATCCTTCTCTCTGCTGTAGGTTGGTCAACCGGTGCTCCAGACTGGTCACATCCTGCCTGATGGCTGTCCCATCCTTCTCTCTGCTGTAGGTTAGTCAACCGGTGCTCCAGACTGGTCACATCCTGCCTGATGGCTGTCCCATCCTTCTCTCTGCTGTAGGTTAGTCAACCGGTGCTCCAGACTGGTCACATCCTGCCTGATGGCTGTCCCATCCTTCTCTCTGCTGTAGGTTAGTCAACCGGTGCTCCAGACTGGTCACATCCTGCCTGATGGCAGTCCCATCCTTCTCTCTGCTGTAGGTTGGTCAACCGGTGCTCCAGACTGGTCACATCCTGCCTGATGGCTGTCCCATCCACCTCTCTGCTGTAGGTTAGTCAACCGGTGCTCCAGACTGGTCACATCCTGCCTGATGGCTGTCCCATCCTTCTCTCTGCTGTAGGTTAGTTAACCGGTGCTCCAGACTGGTCACATCCTGCCTGATGGCTGTCCCATCCTTCTCTCTGCTGTAGGTTAGTCAACCGGTGCTCCAGACTGGTCACATCCTGCCTGATGGCTGTCCCATCCTTCTCTCTGCTGTAGGTTAGTCAACCGGTGCTCCAGACTGGTCACATCCTGCCTGATGGCAGTCCCATCCTTCTCTCTGCTGTAGGTTGGTCAACCGGTGCTCCAGACTGGTCACATCCTGCCTGATGGCTGTCCCATCCATCTCTCTGCTGTAGGTTGGTCAACCGGTGCTCCAGACTGGTCACATCCTGCCTGATGGCTGTCCCATCCATCTCTCTGCTGTAGGTTAGTCAACCGGTGCTCCAGACTGGTCACATCCTGCCTGATGGCTGTCCCATCCATCTCTCTGCTGTAGGTTAGTCAACCGGTGCTCCAGACTGGTCACATCCTGCCTGATGGCAGTCCCATCCATCTCTCTGCTGTAGGTTGGTCAACCGGTGCTCCAGACTGGTCACATCCTGCCTGATGGCTGTCCCATCCATCTCTCTGCTGTAGGTTGGTCAACCGGTGCTCCAGACTGGTCACATCCTGCCTGATGGCTGTCCCATCCATCTCTCTGCTGTAGGTTGGTCAACCGGTGCTCCAGACTGGTCACATCCTGCCTGATGGCTGTCCCATCCTTCTCTCTGCTGTAGGTTAGTCAACCGGTGCTCCAGACTGGTCACATCCTGCCTGATGGCTGTCCCATCCACCTCTCTGCTGTAGGTTAGTCAACCGGTGCTCCAGACTGGTCACATCCTGCCTGATGGCTGTCCCATCCTTCTCTCTGCTGTAGGTTAGTCAACCGGTGCTCCAGACTGGTCACATCCTGCCTGATGGCTGTCCCATCCATCTCTCTGCTGTAGGTTGGTCAACCGGTGCTCCAGACTGGTCACATCCTGCCTGATGGCTGTCCCATCCACCTCTCTGCTGTAGGTTAGTCAACCGGTGCTCCAGACTGGTCACATCCTGCCTGATGGCTGTCCCATCCTTCTCTCTGCTGTAGGTTAGTCAACCGGTGCTCCAGACTGGTCACATCCTGCCTGATGGCTGTCCCATCCATCTCTCTGCTGTAGGTTGGTCAACCGGTGCTCCAGACTGGTCACATCCTGCCTGATGGCTGTCCCATCCTTCTCTCTGCTGTAGGTTAGTCAACCGGTGCTCCAGACTGGTCACATCCTGCCTGATGGCTGTCCCATCCTTCTCTCTGCTGTAGGTTAGTCAACCGGTGCTCCAGACTGGTCACATCCTGCCTGATGGCTGTCCCATCCTTCTCTCTGCTGTAGGTTAGTCAACCGGTGCTCCAGACTGGTCACATCCTGCCTGATGGCAGTCCCATCCTTCTCTCTGCTGTAGGTTGGTCAACCGGTGCTCCAGACTGGTCACATCCTGCCTGATGGCTGTCCCATCCATCTCTCTGCTGTAGGTTGGTCAACCGGTGCTCCAGACTGGTCACATCCTGCCTGATGGCTGTCCCATCCATCTCTCTGCTGTAGGTTAGTCAACCGGTGCTCCAGACTGGTCACATCCTGCCTGATGGCTGTCCCATCCATCTCTCTGCTGTAGGTTAGTCAACCGGTGCTCCAGACTGGTCACATCCTGCCTGATGGCAGTCCCATCCATCTCTCTGCTGTAGGTTGGTCAACCGGTGCTCCAGACTGGTCACATCCTGCCTGATGGCTGTCCCATCCATCTCTCTGCTGTAGGTTGGTCAACCGGTGCTCCAGACTGGTCACATCCTGCCTGATGGCTGTCCCATCCATCTCTCTGCTGTAGGTTGGTCAACCGGTGCTCCAGACTGGTCACATCCTGCCTGATGGCTGTCCCATCCTTCTCTCTGCTGTAGGTTAGTCAACCGGTGCTCCAGACTGGTCACATCCTGCCTGATGGCTGTCCCATCCTTCTCTCTGCTGTAGGTTAGTCAACCGGTGCTCCAGACTGGTCACATCCTGCCTGATGGCTGTCCCATCCTTCTCTCTGCTGTAGGTTAGTCAACCGGTGCTCCAGACTGGTCACATCCTGCCTGATGGCAGTCCCATCCTTCTCTCTGCTGTAGGTTGGTCAACCGGTGCTCCAGACTGGTCACATCCTGCCTGATGGCTGTCCCATCCACCTCTCTGCTGTAGGTTAGTCAACCGGTGCTCCAGACTGGTCACATCCTGCCTGATGGCTGTCCCATCCTTCTCTCTGCTGTAGGTTAGTTAACCGGTGCTCCAGACTGGTCACATCCTGCCTGATGGCTGTCCCATCCTTCTCTCTGCTGTAGGTTAGTCAACCGGTGCTCCAGACTGGTCACATCCTGCCTGATGGCTGTCCCATCCTTCTCTCTGCTGTAGGTTAGTCAACCGGTGCTCCAGACTGGTCACATCCTGCCTGATGGCAGTCCCATCCTTCTCTCTGCTGTAGGTTGGTCAACCGGTGCTCCAGACTGGTCACATCCTGCCTGATGGCTGTCCCATCCATCTCTCTGCTGTAGGTTGGTCAACCGGTGCTCCAGACTGGTCACATCCTGCCTGATGGCTGTCCCATCCATCTCTCTGCTGTAGGTTAGTCAACCGGTGCTCCAGACTGGTCACATCCTGCCTGATGGCTGTCCCATCCATCTCTCTGCTGTAGGTTAGTCAACCGGTGCTCCAGACTGGTCACATCCTGCCTGATGGCAGTCCCATCCATCTCTCTGCTGTAGGTTGGTCAACCGGTGCTCCAGACTGGTCACATCCTGCCTGATGGCTGTCCCATCCATCTCTCTGCTGTAGGTTGGTCAACCGGTGCTCCAGACTGGTCACATCCTGCCTGATGGCTGTCCCATCCATCTCTCTGCTGTAGGTTGGTCAACCGGTGCTCCAGACTGGTCACATCCTGCCTGATGGCTGTCCCATCCTTCTCTCTGCTGTAGGTTAGTCAACCGGTGCTCCAGACTGGTCACATCCTGCCTGATGGCTGTCCCATCCTTCTCTCTGCTGTAGGTTAGTCAACCGGTGCTCCAGACTGGTCACATCCTGCCTGATGGCTGTCCCATCCTTCTCTCTGCTGTAGGTTAGTCAACCGGTGCTCCAGACTGGTCACATCCTGCCTGATGGCAGTCCCATCCTTCTCTCTGCTGTAGGTTAGTCAACCGGTGCTCCAGACTGGTCACATCCTGCCTGATGGCTGTCCCATCCATCTCTCTGCTGTAGGTTGGTCAACCGGTGCTCCAGACTGGTCACATCCTGCCTGATGGCTGTCCCATCCATCTCTCTGCTGTAGGTTGGTCAACCGGTGCTCCAGACTGGTCACATCCTGCCTGATGGCAGTCCCATCCATCTCTCTGCTGTAGGTTGGTCAACCGGTGCTCCAGACTGGTCACATCCTGCCTGATGGCTGTCCCATCCATCTCTCTGCTGTAGGTTGGTCAACCGGTGCTCCAGACTGGTCACATCCTGCCTGATGGCTGTCCCATCCATCTCTCTGCTGTAGGTTGGTCAACCGGTGCTCCAGACTGGTCACATCCTGCCTGATGGCTGTCCCATCCTTCTCTCTGCTGTAGGTTAGTCAACCGGTGCTCCAGACTGGTCACATCCTGCCTGATGGCTGTCCCATCCTTCTCTCTGCTGTAGGTTAGTCAACCGGTGCTCCAGACTGGTCACATCCTGCCTGATGGCTGTCCCATCCTTCTCTCTGCTGTAGGTTAGTCAACCGGTGCTCCAGACTGGTCACATCCTGCCTGATGGCAGTCCCATCCTTCTCTCTGCTGTAGGTTAGTCAACCGGTGCTCCAGACTGGTCACATCCTGCCTGATGGCTGTCCCATTCATCTCTCTGCTGTAGGTTGGTCAACCGGTGCTCCAGACTGGTCACATCCTGCCTGATGGCTGTCCCATCCATCTCTCTGCTGTAGGTTGGTCAACCGGTGCTCCAGACTGGTCACATCCTGCCTGATGGCTGTCCCATCCTTCTCTCTGCTGTAGGTTAGTCAACCGGTGCTCCAGACTGGTCACATCCTGCCTGATGGCTGTCCCATCCTTCTCTTTGCTGTAGGTTAGTCAACCGGTGCTCCAGACTGGTCACATCCTGCCTGATGGCTGTCCCATCCTTCTCTCTGCTGTAGGTTTGTCAACCGGTGCTCCAGACTGGTCACATCCTGCCTGATGGTAGTCCCATCCTTCTCTCTGCTGTAGGTTGGTCAACCGGTGCTCCAGACTGGTCACATCCTGCCTGATGGCTGTCCCATCCATCTCTCTGCTGTAGGTTGGTCAACCGGTGCTCCAGACTGGTCACATCCTGCCTGATGGCTGTCCCATCCATCTCTCTGCTGTAGGTTAGTCAACCGGTGCTCCAGACTGGTCACATCCTGCCTGATGGCTGTCCCATCCATCTCTCTGCTGTAGGTTAGTCAACCGGTGCTCCAGACTGGTCACATCCTGCCTGATGGCAGTCCCATCCATCTCTCTGCTGTAGGTTGGTCAACCGGTGCTCCAGACTGGTCACATCCTGCCTGATGGCTGTCCCATCCATCTCTCTGCTGTAGGTTGGTCAACCGGTGCTCCAGACTGGTCACATCCTGCCTGATGGCTGTCCCATCCATCTCTCTGCTGTAGGTTGGTCAACCGGTGCTCCAGACGGGTCACATCCTGCCTGATGGCTGTCCCATCCATCTCTCTGCTGTAGGTTAGTCAACCGGTGCTCCAGACGGGTCACATCCTGCCTGATGGCTGTCCCATCCATCTCTCTGCTGTAGGTTGGTCAACCGGTGCTCCAGACTGGTCACATCCTGCCTGATGGCAGTCCCATCCATCTCTCTGCTGTAGGTTGGTCAACCGGTGCTCCAGACTGGTCACATCCTGCCTGATGGCTGTCCCATCCATCTCTCTGCTGTAGGTTAGTCAACCGGTGCTCCAGACTGGTCACATCCTGCCTGATGGCTGTCCCATCCATCTCTCTGCTGTAGGTTAGTCAACCGGTGCTCCAGACTGGTCACATCCTGCCTGATGGCTGTCCCATCCATCTCTCTGCTGTAGGTTGGTCAACCGGTGCTCCAGACTGGTCACATCCTGCCTGATGGCTGTCCCATCCATCTCTCTGCTGTAGGTTGGTCAACCGGTGCTCCAGACTGGTCACATCCTGCCTGATGGCTGTCCCATCCTTCTCTCTGCTGTAGGTTAGTCAACCGGTGCTCCAGACTGGTCACATCCTGCCTGATGGCTGTCCCATCCTTCTCTTTGCTGTAGGTTAGTCAACCGGTGCTCCAGACTGGTCACATCCTGCCTGATGGCTGTCCCATCCTTCTCTCTGCTGTAGGTTTGTCAACCGGTGCTCCAGACTGGTCACATCCTGCCTGATGGTAGTCCCATCCTTCTCTCTGCTGTAGGTTGGTCAACCGGTGCTCCAGACTGGTCACATCCTGCCTGATGGCTGTCCCATCCATCTCTCTGCTGTAGGTTGGTCAACCGGTGCTCCAGACTGGTCACATCCTGCCTGATGGCTGTCCCATCCATCTCTCTGCTGTAGGTTAGTCAACCGGTGCTCCAGACTGGTCACATCCTGCCTGATGGCTGTCCCATCCATCTCTCTGCTGTAGGTTAGTCAACCGGTGCTCCAGACTGGTCACATCCTGCCTGATGGCAGTCCCATCCATCTCTCTGCTGTAGGTTGGTCAACCGGTGCTCCAGACTGGTCACATCCTGCCTGATGGCTGTCCCATCCATCTCTCTGCTGTAGGTTGGTCAACCGGTGCTCCAGACTGGTCACATCCTGCCTGATGGCTGTCCCATCCATCTCTCTGCTGTAGGTTGGTCAACCGGTGCTCCAGACGGGTCACATCCTGCCTGATGGCTGTCCCATCCATCTCTCTGCTGTAGGTTAGTCAACCGGTGCTCCAGACGGGTCACATCCTGCCTGATGGCTGTCCCATCCATCTCTCTGCTGTAGGTTGGTCAACCGGTGCTCCAGACTGGTCACATCCTGCCTGATGGCAGTCCCATCCATCTCTCTGCTGTAGGTTGGTCAACCGGTGCTCCAGACTGGTCACATCCTGCCTGATGGCTGTCCCATCCATCTCTCTGCTGTAGGTTAGTCAACCGGTGCTCCAGACTGGTCACATCCTGCCTGATGGCTGTCCCATCCATCTCTCTGCTGTAGGTTGGTCAACCGGTGCTCCAGACTGGTCACATCCTGCCTGATGGCTGTCCCATCCATCTCTCTGCTGTAGGTTGGTCAACCGGTGCTCCAGACTGGACACATCCTGCCTGATGGCTGTCCCATCCTTCTCTCTGCTGTAGGATGGTCAACCGGTGCTCCAGACTGGTCACATCCTGCCTGATGGCTGTCCCATCCTTCTCTCTGCTGTAGGATGGTCAACCGGTGCTCCAGACTGGTCACATCCTGCCTGATGGCTGTCCCATCCATCTCTCTGCTGTAGGATGGTCAACCGGTGCTCCAGACTGGTCACATCCTGCCTGATGGCAGTCCCATCCATCTCTCTGCTGTAGGTTGGTCAACCGGTGCTCCAGACTGGTCACATCCTGCCTGATGGCTGTCCCATCCATCTCTCTGCTGTAGGATGGTCAACCGGTGCTCCAGACTGGTCACATCCTGCCTGATGGCAGTCCCATCCATCTCTCTGCTGTAGGTTGGTCAACCGGTGCTCCAGACTGGTCACATCCTGCCTGATGGCTGTCCCATCCTTCTCTCTGCTGTAGGATGGTCAACCGGTGCTCCAGACTGGTCACATCCTGCCTGATGGCAGTCCCATCCATCTCTCTGCTGTAGGATGGTCAACCGGTGCTCCAGACTGGTCACATCCTGCCTGATGGCAGTCCCATCCATCTCTCTGCTGTAGGATGGTCAACCGGTGCTCCAGACTGGTCACATCCTGCCTGATGGCAGTCCCATCCATCTCTCTGCTGTAGGTTGGTCAACCGGTGCTCCAGACTGGTCACATCCTGCCTGATGGCAGTCCCATCCATCTCTCTGCTGTAGGTTGGTCAACCGGTGCTCCAGACTGGTCACATCCTGCCTGATGGCAGTCCCATCCATCTCTCTGCTGTAGGTTGGTCAACCGGTGCTCCAGACTGGTCACATCCTGCCTGATGGCTGTCCCATCCTTCTCTCTGCTGTAGGATGGTCAACCGGTGCTCCAGACTGGTCACATCCTGCCTGATGGCAGTCCCATCCATCTCTCTGCTGTAGGATGGTCAACCGGTGCTCCAGACTGGTCACATCCTGCCTGATGGCAGTCCCATCCATCTCTCTGCTGTAGGATGGTCAACCGGTGCTCCAGACTGGTCACATCCTGCCTGATGGCAGTCCCTTCCATCTCTCTGCTGTAGGTTAGTCAACCGGTGCTCCAGACTGGTCACATCCTGCCTGATGGCAGTCCCATCCATCTCTCTGCTGTAGGTTGGTCAACCGGTGCTCCAGACTGGTCACATCCTGCCTGATGGCAGTCCCATCCATCTCTCTGCTGTAGGTTAGTCAACCGGTGCTCCAGACTGGTCACATCCTGCCTGATGGCAGTCCCATCCATCTCTCTGCTGTAGGTTGGTCAACCGGTGCTCCAGACTGGTCACATCCTGCCTGATGGCTGTCCCATCCATCTCTCTGCTGTAGGTTAGTCAACCGGTGCTCCAGACTGGTCACATCCTGCTTGATGGCTGTCCCATCCATCTCTCTGCTGTAGGTTAGTCAACCGGTGCTCCAGACTGGTCACATCCTGCCTGATAGCTGTCCCATCCATCTCTCTGCTGTAGGTTGGTCAACCGGTGCTCCAGACTGGTCACATCCTGCCTGATGGCAGTCCCATCCATCTCTCTGCTGTAGGATGGTCAACCGGTGCTCCAGACTGGTCACATCCTGCCTGATGGCAGTCCCATCCATCTCTCTGCTGTAGGATGGTCAACCGGTGCTCCAGACTGGTCACATCCTGCCTGATGGCAGTCCCATCCATCTCTCTGCTGTAGGTTGGTCAACCGGTGCTCCAGACTGGTCACATCCTGCCTGATGGCAGTCCCATCCATCTCTCTGCTGTAGGATGGTCAACCGGTGCTCCAGACTGGTCACATCCTGCCTGATGGCAGTCCCATCCATCTCTCTGCTGTAGGTTAGTCAACCGGTGCTCCAGACTGGTCACATCCTGCCTGATGGCTGTCCCATCCATCTCTCTGCTGTAGGTTGGTCAACCGGTGCTCCAGACTGGTCACATCCTGCCTGATGGCAGTCCCATCCATCTCTCTGCTGTAGGTTAGTCAACCGGTGCTCCAGACTGGTCACATCCTGCCTGATGGCAGTCCCATCCATCTCTCTGCTGTAGGTTAGTCAACCGGTGCTCCAGACTGGTAACATCCTGCCTGATGGCAGTCCCATCCATCTCTCTGCTGTAGGTTAGTCAACCGGTGCTCCAGACTGGTCACATCCTGCCTGATGGCTGTCCCATCCATCTCTCTGCTGTCGGATGGTCAACCGGTGCTCCAGACTGGTCACATCCTGCCTGATGGCAGTCCCATCCATCTCTCTGCTGTAGGTTAGTCAACCGGTGCTCCAGACTGGTCACATCCTGCCTGATGGCTGTCCCATCCATCTCTCTGCTGTAGGTTAGTCAACCGGTGCTCCAGACTGGTCACATCCTGCCTGATGGCTGTCCCATCCATCTCTCTGCTGTAGGTTGGTCAACCGGTGCTCCAGACTGGTCACATCCTGCCTGATGGCTGTCCCATCCATCTCTCTGCTGTAGGATGGTCAACCGGTGCTCCAGACTGGTCACATCCTGCCTGATGGCTGTCCCATCCATCTCTCTGCTGTAGGTTGGTCAACCGGTGCTCCAGACTGGTCACATCCTGCCTGATGGCAGTCCCATCCATCTCTCTGCTGTAGGTTAGTCAACCGGTGCTCCAGACTGGTCACATCCTGCCTGATGGCTGTCCCATCCATCTCTCTGCTGTAGGATGGCAGTCTGGAGCACCGGTTGACCATCCTACAGCAGAGAGAAGGATGGGACAGCCATCAGGCAGGATGTGACCAGTCTGGAGCACCGGTTGACTAACCTACAGCAGAGAGATGGATGGGACAGCCATCAGGCAGGATGTGACCAGTCTGGAGCACCGGTTGACCAACCTACAGCAGAGAGATGGATGGGACTGCCATCAGGCAGGATGTGACCAGTCTGGAGCACCGGTTGACCATCCTACAGCAGAGAGATGGATGGGACTGCCATCAGGCAGGATGTGACCAGTCTGGAGCACCGGTTGACTAACCTACAGCAGAGAGATGGATGGGACTGCTCACATCCTGCCTGATGGCTGTCCCATCCATCTCTCTGCTGTAGGATGGTCAACCGGTGCTCCAGACTGGTCACATCCTGCCTGATGGCAGTCCCATCCATCTCTCTGCTGTAGGTTGGTCAACCGGTGCTCCAGACTGGTCACATCCTGCCTGATGGCTGTCCCATCCATCTCTCTGCTGTAGGATGGTCAACCGGTGCTCCAGACTGGTCACATCCTGCCTGATGGCAGTCCCATCCATCTCTCTGCTGTAGGTTGGTCAACCGGTGCTCCAGACTGGTCACATCCTGCCTGATGGCTGTCCCATCCTTCTCTCTGCTGTAGGATGGTCAACCGGTGCTCCAGACTGGTCACATCCTGCCTGATGGCAGTCCCATCCATCTCTCTGCTGTAGGATGGTCAACCGGTGCTCCAGACTGGTCACATCCTGCCTGATGGCAGTCCCATCCATCTCTCTGCTGTAGGATGGTCAACCGGTGCTCCAGACTGGTCACATCCTGCCTGATGGCAGTCCCTTCCATCTCTCTGCTGTAGGTTAGTCAACCGGTGCTCCAGACTGGTCACATCCTGCCTGATGGCAGTCCCATCCATCTCTCTGCTGTAGGTTGGTCAACCGGTGCTCCAGACTGGTCACATCCTGCCTGATGGCTGTCCCATCCATCTCTCTGCTGTAGGTTAGTCAACCGGTGCTCCAGACTGGTCACATCCTGCCTGATGGCAGTCCCATCCATCTCTCTGCTGTAGGTTGGTCAACCGGTGCTCCAGACTGGTCACATCCTGCCTGATGGCTGTCCCATCCATCTCTCTGCTGTAGGTTAGTCAACCGGTGCTCCAGACTGGTCACATCCTGCCTGATGGCTGTCCCATCCATCTCTCTGCTGTAGGTTAGTCAACCGGTGCTCCAGACTGGTCACATCCTGCCTGATAGCTGTCCCATCCATCTCTCTGCTGTAGGTTGGTCAACCGGTGCTCCAGACTGGTCACATCCTGCCTGATGGCAGTCCCATCCATCTCTCTGCTGTAGGATGGTCAACCGGTGCTCCAGACTGGTCACATCCTGCCTGATGGCAGTCCCATCCATCTCTCTGCTGTAGGATGGTCAACCGGTGCTCCAGACTGGTCACATCCTGCCTGATGGCAGTCCCATCCATCTCTCTGCTGTAGGTTGGTCAACCGGTGCTCCAGACTGGTCACATCCTGCCTGATGGCAGTCCCATCCATCTCTCTGCTGTAGGATGGTCAACCGGTGCTCCAGACTGGTCACATCCTGCCTGATGGCAGTCCCATCCATCTCTCTGCTGTAGGTTGGTCAACCGGTGCTCCAGACTGGTCACATCCTGCCTGATGGCAGTCCCATCCATCTCTCTGCTGTAGGTTAGTCAACCGGTGCTCCAGACTGGTCACATCCTGCCTGATGGCAGTCCCATCCATCTCTCTGCTGTAGGTTAGTCAACCGGTGCTCCAGACTGGTCACATCCTGCCTGATGGCTGTCCCATCCATCTCTCTGCTGTAGGTTGGTCAACCGGTGCTCCAGACCGGTCACATCCTGCCTGATGGCAGTCCCATCCATCTCTCTGCTGTAGGTTAGTCAACCGGTGCTCCAGACTGGTCACATCCTGCCTGATGGCAGTCCCATCCATCTCTCTGCTGTAGGTTAGTCAACCGGTGCTCCAGACTGGTCACATCCTGCCTGATGGCAGTCCCATCCATCTCTCTGCTGTAGGTTAGTCAACCGGTGCTCCAGACTGGTCACATCCTGCCTGATGGCTGTCCCATCCATCTCTCTGCTGTCGGATGGTCAACCGGTGCTCCAGACTGGTCACATCCTGCCTGATGGCAGTCCCATCCATCTCTCTGCTGTAGGTTAGTCAACCGGTGCTCCAGACTGGTCACATCCTGCCTGATGGCAGTCCCATCCATCTCTCTGCTGTAGGTTAGTCAACCGGTGCTCCAGACTGGTCACATCCTGCCTGATGGCTGTCCCATCCATCTCTCTGCTGTAGGTTGGTCAACCGGTGCTCCAGACTGGTCACATCCTGCCTGATGGCTGTCCCATCCATCTCTCTGCTGTAGGATGGTCAACCGGTGCTCCAGACTGGTCACATCCTGCCTGATGGCTGTCCCATCCATCTCTCTGCTGTAGGTTGGTCAACCGGTGCTCCAGACTGGTCACATCCTGCCTGATGGCAGTCCCATCCATCTCTCTGCTGTAGGTTAGTCAACCGGTGCTCCAGACTGGTCACATCCTGCCTGATGGCTGTCCCATCCATCTCTCTGCTGTAGGATGGTCAACCGGTGCTCCAGACTGGTCACATCCTGCCTGATGGCAGTCCCATCCATCTCTCTGCTGTAGGTTAGTCAACCGGTGCTCCAGACTGGTCACATCCTGCCTGATGGCAGTCCCATCCATCTCTCTGCTGTAGGTTGGTCAACCGGTGCTCCAGACTGGTAACATCCTGCCTGATGGCAGTCCCATCCATCTCTCTGCTGTAGGTTGGTCAACCGGTGCTCCAGACTGGTCACATCCTGCCTGATGGCTGTCCCATCCATCTCTCTGCTGTAGGTTGGTCAACCGGTGCTCCAGACTGGTCACATCCTGCCTGATGGCTGTCCCATCCTTCTCTCTGCTGTAGGATGGTCAACCGGTGCTCCAGACTGGTCACATCCTGCCTGATGGCTGTCCCATCCATCTCTCTGCTGTAGGATGGTCAACCGGTGCTCCAGACTGGTCAAATCCTGCCTGATGGCAGTCCCATCCATCTCTCTGCTGTAGGTTGGTCAACCGGTGCTCCAGACTGGTCACATCCTGCCTGATTGCTGTCCCATCCATCTCTCTGCTGTAGGATGGTCAACCGGTGCTCCAGACTGGTCACATCCTGCCTGATGGCAGTCCCATCCATCTCTCTGCTGTAGGTTGGTCAACCGGTGCTCCAGACTGGTCACATCCTGCCTGATGGCTGTCCCATCCTTCTCTCTGCTGTAGGATGGTCAACCGGTGCTCCAGACTGGTCACATCCTGCCTGATGGCAGTCCCATCCATCTCTCTGCTGTAGGATGGTCAACCGGTGCTCCAGACTGGTCACATCCTGCCTGATGGCAGTCCCATCCATCTCTCTGCTGTCGGATGGTCAACCGGTGCTCCAGACTGGTCACATCCTGCCTGATGGCAGTCCCTTCCATCTCTCTGCTGTAGGTTAGTCAACCGGTGCTCCAGACTGGTCACATCCTGCCTGATGGCAGTCCCATCCATCTCTCTGCTGTAGGTTGGTCAACCGGTGCTCCAGACTGGTCACATCCTGCCTGATGGCTGTCCCATCCATCTCTCTGCTGTAGGTTAGTCAACCGGTGCTCCAGACTGGTCACATCCTGCCTGATGGCAGTCCCATCCATCTCTCTGCTGTAGGTTGGTCAACCGGTGCTCCAGACTGGTCACATCCTGCCTGATGGCTGTCCCATCCATCTCTCTGCTGTAGGTTAGTCAACCGGTGCTCCAGACTGGTAACATCCTGCCTGATGGCAGTCCCATCCATCTCTCTGCTGTAGGTTGGTCAACCGGTGCTCCAGACTGGTCACATCCTGCCTGATGGCTGTCCCATCCATCTCTCTGCTGTAGGTTGGTCAACCGGTGCTCCAGACTGGTCACATCCTGCCTGATGGCTGTCCCATCCTTCTCTCTGCTGTAGGATGGTCAACCGGTGCTCCAGACTGGTCACATCCTGCCTGATGGCTGTCCCATCCATCTCTCTGCTGTAGGATGGTCAACCGGTGCTCCAGACTGGTCAAATCCTGCCTGATGGCAGTCCCATCCATCTCTCTGCTGTAGGTTGGTCAACCGGTGCTCCAGACTGGTCACATCCTGCCTGATGGCTGTCCCATCCATCTCTCTGCTGTAGGATGGTCAACCGGTGCTCCAGACTGGTCACATCCTGCCTGATGGCAGTCCCATCCATCTCTCTGCTGTAGGTTGGTCAACCGGTGCTCCAGACTGGTCACATCCTGCCTGATGGCTGTCCCATCCTTCTCTCTGCTGTAGGATGGTCAACCGGTGCTCCAGACTGGTCACATCCTGCCTGATGGCAGTCCCATCCATCTCTCTGCTGTAGGATGGTCAACCGGTGCTCCAGACTGGTCACATCCTGCCTGATGGCAGTCCCATCCATCTCTCTGCTGTCGGATGGTCAACCGGTGCTCCAGACTGGTCACATCCTGCCTGATGGCAGTCCCTTCCATCTCTCTGCTGTAGGTTAGTCAACCGGTGCTCCAGACTGGTCACATCCTGCCTGATGGCAGTCCCATCCATCTCTCTGCTGTAGGTTGGTCAACCGGTGCTCCAGACTGGTCACATCCTGCCTGATGGCTGTCCCATCCATCTCTCTGCTGTAGGTTAGTCAACCGGTGCTCCAGACTGGTCACATCCTGCCTGATGGCAGTCCCATCCATCTCTCTGCTGTAGGTTGGTCAACCGGTGCTCCAGACTGGTCACATCCTGCCTGATGGCTGTCCCATCCATCTCTCTGCTGTAGGTTAGTCAACCGGTGCTCCAGACTGGTCACATCCTGCCTGATGGCTGTCCCATCCATCTCTCTGCTGTAGGTTAGTCAACCGGTGCTCCAGACTGGTCACATCCTGCCTGATAGCTGTCCCATCCATCTCTCTGCTGTAGGTTGGTCAACCGGTGCTCCAGACTGGTCACATCCTGCCTGATGGCAGTCCCATCCATCTCTCTGCTGTAGGATGGTCAACCGGTGCTCCAGACTGGTCACATCCTGCCTGATGGCAGTCCCATCCATCTCTCTGCTGTAGGATGGTCAACCGGTGCTCCAGACTGGTCATATCCTGCCTGATGGCAGTCCCATCCATCTCTCTGCTGTACGTTGGTCAACCGGTGCTCCAGACTGGTCACATCCTGCCTGATGGCAGTCCCATCCATCTCTCTGCTGTAGGATGGTCAACCGGTGCTCCAGACTGGTCACATCCTGCCTGATGGCAGTCCCATCCATCTCTCTGCTGTAGGTTAGTCAACCGGTGCTCCAGACTGGTCACATCCTGCCTGATGGCAGTCCCATCCATCTCTCTGTTGTAGGTTAGTCAACCGGTGCTCCAGCATGGTCACATCCTGCCTGATGGCAGTCCCATCCATCTCTCTGCTGTAGGTTAGTCAACCGGTGCTCCAGACTGGTCACATCCTGCCTGATGGCAGTCCCATCCATCTCTCTGCTGTAGGTTAGTCAACCGGTGCTCCAGACTGGTCACATCCTGCCTGATGGCTGTCCCATCCATCTCTCTGCTGTCGGATGGTCAACCGGTGCTCCAGACTGGTCACATCCTGCCTGATGGCAGTCCCATCCATCTCTCTGCTGTAGGTTAGTCAACCGGTGCTCCAGACTGGTCACATCCTGCCTGATGGCAGTCCCATCCATCTCTCTGCTGTAGGTTAGTCAACCGGTGCTCCAGACTGGTCACATCCTGCCTGATGGCTGTCCCATCCATCTCTCTGCTGTAGGTTGGTCAACCGGTGCTCCAGACTGGTCACATCCTGCCTGATGGCTGTCCCATCCATCTCTCTGCTGTAGGATGGTCAACCGGTGCTCCAGACTGGTCACATCCTGCCTGATGGCTGTCCCATCCATCTCTCTGCTGTAGGTTGGTCAACCGGTGCTCCAGACTGGTCACATCCTGCCTGATGGCAGTCCCATCCATCTCTCTGCTGTAGGTTAGTCAACCGGTGCTCCAGACTGGTCACATCCTGCCTGATGGCTGTCCCATCCATCTCTCTGCTGTAGGATGGTCAACCGGTGCTCCAGACTGGTCACATCCTGCCTGATGGCAGTCCCATCCATCTCTCTGCTGTAGGTTAGTCAACCGGTGCTCCAGACTGGTCACATCCTGCCTGATGGCAGTCCCATCCATCTCTCTGCTGTAGGATGGTCAACCGGTGCTCCAGACTGGTCACATCCTGCCTGATGGCAGTCCCATCCATCTCTCTGCTGTAGGTTGGTCAACCGGTGCTCCAGACTGGTCACATCCTGCCTGATGGCAGTCCCATCCATCTCTCTGCTGTAGGTTGGTCAACCGGTGCTCCAGACTGGTCACATCCTGCCTGATGGCAGTCCCATCCATCTCTCTGCTGTAGGTTAGTCAACCGGTGCTCCAGACTGGTCACATCCTGCCTGATGGCTGTCCCATCCATCTCTCTGCTGTAGGTTGGTCAACCGGTGCTCCAGACTGGTCACATCCTGCCTGATGGCAGTCCCATCCATCTCTCTGCTGTAGGTTAGTCAACCGGTGCTCCAGACTGGTCACATCCTGCCTGATGGCTGTCCCATCCATCTCTCTGCTGTAGGATGGTCAACCGGTGCTCCAGACTGGTCACATCCTGCCTGATGGCTGTCCCATCCATCTCTCTGCTGTAGGTTGGTCAACCGGTGCTCCAGACTGGTCACATCCTGCCTGATGGCAGTCCCATCCATCTCTCTGCTGTAGGTTGGTCAACCGGTGCTCCAGACTGGTCACATCCTGCCTGATGGCAGTCCCATCCATCTCTCTGCTGTAGGTTAGTCAACCGGTGCTCCAGACTGGTTACATCCTGCCTGATGGCTGTCCCATCCATCTCTCTGCTGTAGGTTAGTCAACCGGTGCTCCAGACTGGTCACATCCTGCCTGATGGCAGTCCCATCCATCTCTCTGCTGTAGGTTGGTCAACCGGTGCTCCAGACTGGTCACATCCTGCCTGATGGCAGTCCCATCCATCTCTCTGCTGTAGGTTAGTCAACCGGTGCTCCAGACTGGTCACATCCTGCCTGATGGCTGTCCCATCCATCTCTCTGCTGTAGGTTAGTCAACCGGTACTCCAGACTGGTCACATCCTGCCTGATGGCTGTCCCATCCATCTCTCTGCTGTAGGTTAGTCAACCGATGCTCCAGACTGGTCACATCCTGCCTGATGGCTGTCCCATCCATCGCTCTGCTGTAGGATGGTCAACCGGTGCTCCAGACTGGTCACATCCTGCCTGATGGCAGTCCCATCCATCTCTCTGCTGTAGGTTAGTCAACCGGTGCTCCAGACTGGTCACATCCTGCCTGATGGCTGTCCCATCCATCTCTCTGCTGTAGGTTAGTCAACCGATGCTCCAGACTGGTCACATCCTGCCTGATGGCTGTCCCATCCATCTCTCTGCTGTAGGTTGGTCAACCGATGCTCCAGACTGGTCACATCCTGCCTGATGGCTGTCCCATCCATCTCTCTGCTGTAGGATGGTCAACCGGTGCTCCAGACTGGTCACATCCTGCCTGATGGCTGTCCCATCCATCTCTCTGCTGTAGGTTGGTCAACCGGTGCTCCAGACTGGTCACATCCTGCCTGATGGCTGTCCCATCCACCTCTCTGCTGTAGGATGGTCAACCGGTGCTCCAGACTGGTCACATCCTGCCTGATGGCTTTCCCATCCACCTCTCTGCTGTAGGATGGTCAACCGGTGCTCCAGACTGGTCACATCCTGCCTGATGGCAGTCCCATCCACCTCTCAGCTGTAGGTTGGTCAACCGGTGCTCCAGACTGGTCACATCCTGCCTGGTGGCAGTCCCATCCATCTCTCTGCTGTAGGTTAGTCAACCGGTGCTCCAGACTGGTCACATCCTGCCTGATGGCTGTCCCATCCATCTCTCTGCTGTAGGTTAGTCAACCGGTGCTCCAGACTGGTCACATCCTGCCTGATGGCTGTCCCATCCATCTCTCTGCTGTAGGTTGGTCAACCGGTGCTCCAGACTGGTCACATCCTGCCTGATGGCTGTCCCATCCACCTCTCTGCTGTAGGTTGGTCAACCGGTGCTCCAGACTGGTCACATCCTGCCTGATGGCTGTCCCATCCACCTCTCTGCTGTAGGTTAGTCAACCGGTGCTCCAGACTGGTCACATCCTGCCTGATGGCTGTCCCATCCATCTCTCTGCTGTAGGTTGGTCAACCGGTGCTCCAGACTGGTCACATCCTGCCTGATGGCTGTCCCATCCATCTCTCTGCTGTAGGTTAGTCAACCGGTGCTCCAGACTGGTCACATCCTGCCTGATGGCAGTCCCATCCATCTCTCTGCTGTAGGTTAGTCAACCGGTTCTCCAGACTGGTCACATCCTGCCTGATGGCAGTCCCATCCATCTCTCTGCTGTAGTTTGGTCAACCGGTGCTCCAGACTGGTCACATCCTGCCTGATGGCTGTCCCATCCATCTCTCTGCTGTAGGTTAGTCAACCGGTGCTCCAGACTGGTCACATCCTGCCTGATGGCTGTCCCATCCATCTCTCTGCTGTAGGTTGGTCAACCGGTGCTCCAGACTGGTCACATCCTGCCTGATGGCTGTCCCATCCATCTCTCTGCTGTAGGTTAGTCAACCGGTGCTCCAGACTGGTCACATCCTGCCTGATGGCTGTCCCATCCATCTCTCTGCTGTAGGTTGGTCAACCGGTGCTCCAGACTGGTCACATCCTGCCTGATGGCAGTCCCATCCATCTCTCTGCTGTAGGTTGGTCAACCGGTGCTCCAGACTGGTCACATCCTGCCTGATGGCAGTCCCATCCATCTCTCTGCTGTAGGTTAGTCAACCGGTGCTCCAGACTGGTCACATCCTGCCTGATGGCAGTCCCATCCATCTCTCTGCTGTAGGTTAGTCAACCGGTGCTCCAGACTGGTCACATCCTGCCTGATGGCAGTCCCATCCATCTCTCTGCTGTAGGTTAGTCAACCGGTGCTCCAGACTGGTCACATCCTGCCTGATGGCAGTCCCATCCTTCTCTCTGCTGTAGGTTGGTCAACCGGTGCTCCAGACTGGTCACATCCTGCCTGATGGCTGTCCCATCCATCTCTCTGCTGTAGGTTGGTCAACCGGTGCTCCAGACTGTTCACATCCTGCCTGATGGCAGTCCCATCCATCTCTCTGCTGTAGGTTGGTCAACCGGTGCTCCAGACTGGTCACATCCTGCCTGATGGCTGTCCCATCCATCTCTCTGCTGTAGGTTGGTCAACCGGTGCTCCAGACTGGTCACATCCTGCCTGATGGCTGTCCCATCCATCTCTCTGCTGTAGGTTGGTCAACCGGTGCTCCAGACTGGTCACATCCTGCCTGATGGCTGTCCCATCCATCTCTCTGCTGTAGGTTAGTCAACCGGTGCTCCAGACTGGTCACATCCTGCCTGATGGCTGTCCCATCCATCTCTCTGCTGTAGGTTAGTCAACCGGTGCTCCAGACTGGTCACATCCTGCCTGATGGCAGTCCCATCCATCTCTCTGCTGTAGGTTGGTCAACCGGTGCTCCAGACTGGTCACATCCTGCCTGATGGCTGTCCCATCCATCTCTCTGCTGTAGGTTGGTCAACCGGTGCTCCAGACTGGTCACATCCTGCCTGATGGCTGTCCCATCCATCTCTCTGCTGTAGGTTGGTCAACCGGTGCTCCAGACTGGTCACATCCTGCCTGATGGCAGTCCCATCCATCTCTCTGCTGTAGGTTGGTTAACCGGTGCTCCAGACTGGTCACATCCTGCCTGATGGCTGTCCCATCCATCTCTCTGCTGTAGGTTAGTCAACCGGTGCTCCAGACTGGTCACATCCTGCCTGATGGCAGTCCCATCCATCTCTCTGCTGTAGGTTGGTCAACCGGTGCTCCAGACTGGCCACATCCTGCCTGATGGCAGTCCCATCCATCTCTCTGCTGTAGGTTGGTCAACCGGTGCTCCAGACTGGTCACATCCTGCCTGATGGCTGTCCCATCCATCTCTCTGCTGTAGGTTGGTCAACCGGTGCTCCAGACTGGTCACATCCTGCCTGGTGGCAGTCCCATCCATCTCTCTGCTGTAGGTTGGTCAACCGGTGCTCCAGACTGGTCACATCCTGCCTGATGGCAGTCCCATCCATCTCTCTGATGTAGGTTGGTCAACCGGTGCTCCAGACTGGTCACATCCTGCCTGATGGCTGTCCCATCCATCTCTCTGCTGTAGGTTAGTCAACCGGTGCTCCAGACTGGTCACATCCTGCCTGATGGCTGTCCCATCCATCTCTCTGCTGTAGGTTGGTCAACCGGTGCTCCAGACTGGTCACATCCTGCCTGATGGCTGTCCCATCCATCTCTCTGCTGTAGGTTGGTCAACCGGTGCTCCAGACTGGTCACATCCTGCCTGATGGCTGTCCCATCCATCTCTCTGCTGTAGGTTAGTCAACCGGTGCTCCAGACTGGTCACATCCTGCCTGATGGCTGTCCCATCCATCTCTCTGCTGTAGGTTAGTCAACCGGTGCTCCAGACTGGTCACATCCTGCCTGATGGCTGTCCCATCCATCTCTCTGCTGTAGGTTAGTCAACCGGTGCTCCAGACTGGTCACATCCTGCCTGATGGCAGTCCCATCCATCTCTCTGCTGTAGGTTGGTCAACCGGTGCTCCAGACTGGTCACATCCTGCCTGATGGCTGTCCCATCCATCTCTCTGCTGTAGGTTGGTCAACCGGTGCTCCAGACTGGTCACATCCTGCCTGATGGCAGTCCCATCCATCTCTCTGCTGTAGGTTGGTCAACCGGTGCTCCAGACTGGTCACATCCTGCCTGATGGCTGTCCCATCCATCTCTCTGCTGTAGGTTGGTCAACCGGTGCTCCAGACTGGTCACATCCTGCCTGATGGCAGTCCCATCCATCTCTCTGCTGTAGGTTGGTCAACCGGTGCTCCAGACTGGTCACATCCTGCCTGATGGCTATCCCATCCATCTCTCTGCTGTAGGTTAGTCATCCGGTGCTCCAGACTGGTCACATCCTGCCTGATGGCAGTCCCATCCATCTCTCTGCTGTAGGTTGGTCAACCGGTGCTCCAGACTGGTCACATCCTGCCTGATGGCTGTCCCATCCATCTCTCTGCTGTAGGTTGGTCAACCGGTGCTCCAGACTGGTCACATCCTGCCTGATGGCTGTCCCATCCATCTCTCTGCTGTAGGTTGGTCAACCGGTGCTCCAGACTGGTCACATCCTGCCTGATGGCAGTCCCATCCATCTCTCTGCTGTAGGTTGGTCAACCGGTGCTCCAGACTGGTCACATCCTGCCTGATGGCTGTCCCATCCATCTCTCTGCTGTAGGTTGGTCAACCGGTGCTCCAGACTGGTCACATCCTGCCTGATGGCAGTCCCATCCATCTCTCTGCTGTAGGTTGGTCAACCGGTGCTCCAGACTGGTCACATCCTGCCTGATGGCTGTCCCATCCATCTCTCTGCTGTAGGTTAGTCAACCGGTGCTCCAGACTGGTCACATCCTGCCTGATGGCAGTCCCATCCATCTCTCTGCTGTAGGTTGGTCAACCGGTGCTCCAGACTGGTCACATCCTGCCTGATGGCTGTCCCATCCATCTCTCTGCTGTAGGTTGGTCAACCGGTGCTCCAGACTGGTCACATCCTGCCTGATGGCTGTCCCATCCATCTCTCTGCTGTAGGTTGGTCAACCGGTGCTCCAGACTGGTCACATCCTGCCTGATGGCAGTCCCATCCATCTCTCTGCTGTAGGTTGGTTAACCGGTGCTCCAGACTGGTCACATCCTGCCTGATGGCTGTCCCATCCATCTCTCTGCTGTAGGTTAGTCAACCGGTGCTCCAGACTGGTCACATCCTGCCTGATGGCAGTCCCATCCATCTCTCTGCTGTAGGTTGGTCAACCGGTGCTCCAGACTGGTCACATCCTGCCTGATGGCAGTCCCATCCATCTCTCTGCTATAGGTTGGTCAACCGGTGCTCCAGACTGGTCACATCCTGCCTGATGGCTGTCCCATCCATCTCTCTGCTGTAGGTTGGTCAACCGGTGCTCCAGACTGGTCACATCCTGCCTGGTGGCAGTCCCATCCATCTCTCTGCTGTAGGTTGGTCAACCGGTGCTCCAGACTGGTCACATCCTGCCTGATGGCAGTCCCATCCATCTCTCTGCTGTAGGTTGGTCAACCGGTGCTCCAGACTGGTCACATCCTGCCTGATGGCTGTCCCATCCATCTCTCTGCTGTAGGTTAGTCAACCGGTGCTCCAGACTGGTCACATCCTGCCTGATGGCTGTCCCATCCATCTCTCTGCTGTAGGTTGGTCAACCGGTGCTCCAGACTGGTCACATCCTGCCTGATGGCTGTCCCATCCATCTCTCTGCTGTAGGTTGGTCAACCGGTGCTCCAGACTGGTCACATCCTGCCTGATGGCTGTCCCATCCATCTCTCTGCTGTAGGTTAGTCAACCGGTGCTCCAGACTGGTCACATCCTGCCTGATGGCTGTCCCATCCATCTCTCTGCTGTAGGTTAGTCAACCGGTGCTCCAGACTGGTCACATCCTGCCTGATGGCTGTCCCATCCATCTCTCTGCTGTAGGTTAGTCAACCGGTGCTCCAGACTGGTCACATCCTGCCTGATGGCAGTCCCATCCATCTCTCTGCTGTAGGTTGGTCAACCGGTGCTCCAGACTGGTCACATCCTGCCTGATGGCTGTCCCATCCATCTCTCTGCTGTAGGTTGGTCAACCGGTGCTCCAGACTGGTCACATCCTGCCTGATGGCAGTCCCATCCATCTCTCTGCTGTAGGTTGGTCAACCGGTGCTCCAGACTGGTCACATCCTGCCTGATGGCTGTCCCATCCATCTCTCTGCTGTAGGTTGGTCAACCGGTGCTCCAGACTGGTCACATCCTGCCTGATGGCAGTCCCATCCATCTCTCTGCTGTAGGTTGGTCAACCGGTGCTCCAGACTGGTCACATCCTGCCTGATGGCTGTCCCATCCATCTCTCTGCTGTAGGATGGTCAACCGGTGCTCCAGACTGGTCACATCCTACCTGATGGCTGTCCCATCCATCTCTCTGCTGTAGGATGGTCAACCGGTGCTCCAGACTGGTCACATCCTGCCTGATGGCAGTCCCATCCATCTCTCTGCTGTAGGTTGGTCAACCGGTGCTCCAGACTGGTCACATCCTGCCTGATGGCAGTCCCATCCATCTCTCTGCTGTAGGATGGTCAACCGGTGCTCCAGACTGGTCACATCCTGCCTGATGGCTGTCCCATCCATCTCTCTGCTGTAGGTTGGTCAACCGGTGCTCCAGACTGGTCACATCCTGCCTGATGGCAGTCCCATCCATCTCTCTGCTGTAGGTTGGTCAACCGGTGCTCCAGACTGGTCACATCCTGCCTGATGGCTGTCCCATCCATCTCTCTGCTGTAGGTTAGTCAACCGGTGCTCCAGACTGGTCACATCCTGCCTGATGGCTGTCCCATCCATCTCTCTGCTGTAGGTTAGTCAACCGGTGCTCCAGACTGGTCACATCCTGCCTGATGGCTGTCCCATCCATCTCTCTGCTGTAGGTTGGTCAACCGGTGCTCCAGACTGGTCACATCCTGCCTGATGGCTGTCCCATCCATCTCTCTGCTGTAGGTTAGTCAACCGGTGCTCCAGACTGGTCACATCCTGCCTGATGGCTGTCCCATCCATCTCTCTGCTGTAGGATGGTCAACCGGTGCTCCAGACTGGTCACATCCTGCCTGATGGCAGTCCCATCCATCTCTCTGCTGTAGGATGGTCAACCGGTGCTCCAGACTGGTCACATCCTGCCTGATGGCTGCCCCATCCATCTCTCTGCTGTAGGTTGGTCAACCGGTGCTCCAGACTGGTCACATCCTGCCTGATGGCAGTCCCATCCATCTCTCTGCTGTAGGTTGGTCAACCGGTGCTCCAGACTGGTCACATCCTGCCTGATGGCTGTCCCATCCATCTCTCTGCTGTAGGTTAGTCAACCGGTGCTCCAGACTGGTCACATCCTGCCTGATGGCTGTCCCATCCATCTCTCTGCTGTAGGTTAGTCAACCGGTGCTCCAGACTGGTCACATCCTGCCTGATGGCTGTCCCATCCATCTCTCTGCTGTAGGTTGGTCAACCGGTGCTCCAGACTGGTCACATCCTGCCTGATGGCTGTCCCATCCATCTCTCTGCTGTAGGTTAGTCAACCGGTGCTCCAGACTGGTCACATCCTGCCTGATGGCTGTCCCATCCATCTCTCTGCTGTAGGTTAGTCAACCGGTGCTCCAGACTGGTCACATCCTGCCTGATGGCTGTCCCATCCATCTCTCTGCTGTAGGATGGTCAACCGGTGCTCCAGACTGGTCACATCCTGCCTGATGGCAGTCCCATCCATCTCTCTGCTGTAGGTTGGTCAACCGGTGCTCCAGACTGGTCACATCCTGCCTGATGGCTGTCCCATCCATCTCTCTGCTGTAGGATGGTCAACCGGTGCTCCAGACTGGTCACATCCTGCCTGATGGCTGTCCCATCCATCTCTCTGCTGTAGGATGGTCAACCGGTGCTCCAGACTGGTCACATCCTGCCTGATGGCAGTCCCATCCATCTCTCTGCTGTAGGTTGGTCAACCGGTGCTCCAGACTGGTCACATCCTGCCTGATGGCAGTCCCATCCATCTCTCTGCTGTAGGATGGTCAACCGGTGCTCCAGACTGGTCACATCCTGCCTGATGGCTGTCCCATCCATCTCTCTGCTGTAGGTTGGTCAACCGGTGCTCCAGACTGGTCACATCCTGCCTGATGGCAGTCCCATCCATCTCTCTGCTGTAGGTTGGTCAACCGGTGCTCCAGACTGGTCACATCCTGCCTGATGGCTGTCCCATCCATCTCTCTGCTGTAGGTTAGTCAACCGGTGCTCCAGACTGGTCACATCCTGCCTGATGGCTGTCCCATCCATCTCTCTGCTGTAGGTTAGTCAACCGGTGCTCCAGACTGGTCACATCCTGCCTGATGGCTGTCCCATCCATCTCTCTGCTGTAGGATGGTCAACCGGTGCTCCAGACTGGTCACATCCTGCCTGATGGCAGTCCCATCCATCTCTCTGCTGTAGGTTGGTCAACCGGTGCTCCAGACTGGTCACATCCTGCCTGATGGCAGTCCCATCCATCTCTCTGCTGTAGGATGGTCAACCGGTGCTCCAGACTGGTCACATCCTGCCTGATGGCTGTCCCATCCATCTCTCTGCTGTAGGTTGGTCAACCGGTGCTCCAGACTGGTCACATCCTGCCTGATGGCAGTCCCATCCATCTCTCTGCTGTAGGTTGGTCAACCGGTGCTCCAGACTGGTCACATCCTGCCTGATGGCTGTCCCATCCATCTCTCTGCTGTAGGTTAGTCAACCGGTGCTCCAGACTGGTCACATCCTGCCTGATGGCTGTCCCATCCATCTCTCTGCTGTAGGTTAGTCAACCGGTGCTCCAGACTGGTCACATCCTGCCTGATGGCTGTCCCATCCATCTCTCTGCTGTAGGATGGTCAACCGGTGCTCCAGACTGGTCACATCCTGCCTGATGGCAGTCCCATCCATCTCTCTGCTGTAGGTTGGTCAACCGGTGCTCCAGACTGGTCACATCCTGCCTGATGGCAGTCCCATCCATCTCTCTGCTGTAGGATGGTCAACCGGTGCTCCAGACTGGTCACATCCTGCCTGATGGCTGTCCCATCCATCTCTCTGCTGTAGGTTGGTCAACCGGTGCTCCAGACTGGTCACATCCTGCCTGATGGCAGTCCCATCCATCTCTCTGCTGTAGGTTGGTCAACCGGTGCTCCAGACTGGTCACATCCTGCCTGATGGCTGTCCCATCCATCTCTCTGCTGTAGGTTAGTCAACCGGTGCTCCAGACTGGTCACATCCTGCCTGATGGCTGTCCCATCCATCTCTCTGCTGTAGGTTAGTCAACCGGTGCTCCAGACTGGTCACATCCTGCCTGATGGCTGTCCCATCCATCTCTCTGCTGTAGGTTGGTCAACCGGTGCTCCAGACTGGTCACATCCTGCCTGATGGCTGTCCCATCCATCTCTCTGCTGTAGGTTAGTCAACCGGTGCTCCAGACTGGTCACATCCTGCCTGATGGCTGTACCATCCATCTCTCTGCTGTAGGTTAGTCAACCGGTGCTCCAGACTGGTCACATCCTGCCTGATGGCTGTCCCATCCATCTCTCTGCTGTAGGATGGTCAACCGGTGCTCCAGACTGGTCACATCCTGCCTAATGGCAGTCCCATCCATCTCTCTGCTGTAGGTTGGTCAACCGGTGCTCCAGACTGGTCACATCCTGCCTGATGGCTGTCCCATCCATCTCTCTGCTGTAGGTTAGTCAACCGGTGCTCCAGACTGGTCACATCCTGCCTGATGGCTGTCCCATCCATCTCTCTGCTGTAGGTTAGTCAACCGGTGCTCCAGACTGGTCACATCCTGCCTGATGGCTGTCCCATCCATCTCTCTGCTGTAGGTTGGTCAACCGGTGCTCCAGACTGGTCACATCCTGCCTGATGGCTGTCCCATCCATCTCTCTGCTGTAGGTTGGTCAACCGGTGCTCCAGACTGGTCACATCCTGCCTGATGGCAGTCCCATCCATCTCTCTGCTGTAGGTTGGTCAACCGGTGCTCCAGACTGGTCACATCCTGCCTGATGGCAGTCCCATCCATCTCTCTGCTGTAGGTTGGTCAACCGGTGCTCCAGACTGGTCACATCCTGCCTGATGGCAGTCCCATCCATCTCTCTGCTGTAGGTTGGTCAACCGGTGCTCCAGACTGGTCACATCCTGCCTGATGGCTGTCCCATCCATCTCTCTGCTGTAGGTTAGTCAACCGGTGCTCCAGACTGGTCACATCCTGCCTGATGGCAGTCCCATCCATCTCTCTGCTGTAGGTTAGTCAACCGGTGCTCCAGACTGGTCACATCCTGCCTGATGGCAGTCCCATCCATCTCTCTGCTGTAGGTTAGTCAACCGGTGCTCCAGACTGGTCACATCCTGCCTGATGGCTGTCCCATCCATCTCTCTGCTGTAGGTTGGTCAACCGGTGCTCCAGACTGGTCACATCCTGCCTGATGGCTGTCCCATCCATCTCTCTGCTGTAGGATGGTCAACC
Organism: Salvelinus alpinus; assembly: GCF_045679555.1. Classification (NCBI taxonomy): domain Eukaryota; kingdom Metazoa; phylum Chordata; class Actinopteri; order Salmoniformes; family Salmonidae; genus Salvelinus; species Salvelinus alpinus. The sequence goes on along the minus strand of NC_092093.1, from coordinate 1,565,396 downwards.
GGTGCTCCAGACTGGTCACATCCTGCCTGATGGTAGTCCCATCCATCTCTCTGCTGTAGGTTAGTCAACCGGTGCTCCAGACTGGTCACATCCTGCCTGATGGCAGTCCCATCCATCTCTCTGCTGTAGGTTAGTCAACCGGTGCTCCAGACTGGTCACATCCTGCCTGATGGCTGTCCCATCCATCTCTCTGCTGTAGGTTGGTCAACCGGTGCTCCAGACTGGTCACATCCTGCCTGATGGCAGTCCCATCCATCTCTCTGCTGTAGGTTAGTCAACCGGTGCTCCAGACTGGTCACATCCTGCATGATGGCTGTCCCATCCTTCTCTCTGCTGTAGGTTGGTCAACCGGTGCTCCAGACTGGTCACATCCTGCCTGGTGGCAGTCCCATCCATCTCTCTGCTGTAGGTTGGTCAACCGGTGCTCCAGACTGGTCACATCCTGCCTGATGGCTGTCCCATCCATCTCTCTGCTGTAGGTTGGTCAACCGGTGCTCCAGACTGGTCACATCCTGCCTGATGGCAGTCCCATCCACCTCTCTGCTGTAGGTTGGTCAACCGGTGCTCCAGACTGGTCACATCCTGCCTGATGGCAGTCCCATCCATCTCTCTGCTGTAGGTTAGTCAACCGGTGCTCCAGACTGGTCACATCCTGCCTGATGGCTGTCCCATCCATCTCTCTGCTGTAGGTTGGTCAACCGGTGCTCCAGACTGGTCACATCCTGCCTGATGGCAGTCCCATCCATCTCTCTGCTGTAGGTTAGTCAACCGGTGCTCCAGACTGGTCACATCCTGCCTGATGGCTGTCCCATCCATCTCTCTGCTGTAGGATGGTCAACCGGTGCTCCAGACTGGTCACATCCTGCCTGATGGCTGTCCCATCCATCTCTCTGCTGTAGGTTGGTCAACCGGTGCTCCAGACTGGTCACATCCTGCCTGATGGCTGTCCCATCCATCTCTCTGCTGTAGGTTGGTCAACCGGTGCTCCAGACTGGTCACATCCTGCCTGATGGCTGTCCCATCAATCTCTCTGCTGTAGGTTGGTCAACCGGTGCTCCAGACTGGTCACATCCTGCCTGATGGCTGTCCCATCCTTCTCTCTGCTGTAGGATGGTCAACCGGTGCTCCAGACTGGTCACATCCTGCCTGATGGCTGTCCCATCCATCTCTCTGCTGTAGGATGGTCAACCGGTGCTCCAGACTGGTCACATCCTGCCTGATGGCAGTCCCATCCATCTCTCTGCTGTAGGTTAGTCAACCGGTGCTCCAGACTGGTCACATCCTGCCTGATGGCAGTCCCATCCATCTCTCTGCTGTAGGTTAGTCAACCGGTGCTCCAGACTGGTCACATCCTGCCTGATGGCTGTCCCATCCATCTCTCTGCTGTAGGTTGGTCAACCGGTGCTCCAGACTGGTCACATCCTGCCTGATGGCAGTCCCATCCATCTCTCTGCTGTAGGTTAGTCAACCGGTGCTCCAGACTGGTCACATCCTGCCTGATGGCTGTCCCATCCATCTCTCTGCTGTAGGATGGTCAACCGGTGCTCCAGACTGGTCACATCCTGCCTGATGGCTGTCCCATCCATCTCTCTGCTGTAGGTTGGTCAACCGGTGCTCCAGACTGGTCACATCCTGCCTGATGGCTGTCCCATCCATCTCTCTGCTGTAGGTTGGTCAACCGGTGCTCCAGACTGGTCACATCCTGCCTGATGGCTGTCCCATCCATCTCTCTGCTGTAGGTTGGTCAACCGGTGCTCCAGACTGGTCACATCCTGCCTGATGGCTGTCCCATCCTTCTCTCTGCTGTAGGATGGTCAACCGGTGCTCCAGACTGGTCACATCCTGCCTGATGGCAGTCCCATCCATCTCTCTGCTGTAGGTTAGTCAACCGGTGCTCCAGACTGGTCACATCCTGCCTGATGGCAGTCCCATCCATCTCTCTGCTGTAGGTTAGTCAACCGGTGCTCCAGACTGGTCACATCCTGCCTGATGGCTGTCCCATCCATCTCTCTGCTGTAGGTTGGTCAACCGGTGCTCCAGACTGGTCACATCCTGCCTGATGGCTGTCCCATCCATCTCTCTGCTGTAGGTTGGTCAACCGGTGCTCCAGACTGGTCACATCCTGCCTGATGGCTGTCCCATCCTTCTCTCTGCTGTAGGATGGTCAACCGGTGCTCCAGACTGGTCACATCCTGCCTGATGGCTGTCCCATCCATCTCTCTGCTGTAGGATGGTCAACCGGTGCTCCAGACTGGTCACATCCTGCCTGATGGCAGTCCCATCCATCTCTCTGCTGTAGGTTAGTCAACCGGTGCTCCAGACTGGTCACATCCTGCCTGATGGCAGTCCCATCCATCTCTCTGCTGTAGGTTAGTCAACCGGTGCTCCAGACTGGTCACATCCTGCCTGATGGCTGTCCCATCCATCTCTCTGCTGTAGGTTGGTCAACCGGTGCTCCAGACTGGTCACATCCTGCCTGATGGCAGTCCCATCCATCTCTCTGCTGTAGGTTAGTCAACCGGTGCTCCAGACTGGTCACATCCTGCCTGATGGCTGTCCCATCCATCTCTCTGCTGTAGGATGGTCAACCGGTGCTCCAGACTGGTCACATCCTGCCTGATGGCTGTCCCATCCATCTCTCTGCTGTAGGTTGGTCAACCGGTGCTCCAGACTGGTCACATCCTGCCTGATGGCTGTCCCATCCATCTCTCTGCTGTAGGTTAGTCAACCGGTGCTCCAGACTGGTAACATCCTGCCTGATGGCAGTCCCATCCATCTCTCTGCTGTAGGTTAGTCAACCGGTGCTCCAGACTGGTCACATCCTGCCTGATGGCTGTCCCATCCATCTCTCTGCTGTAGGTTGGTCAACCGGTGCTCCAGACTGGTCACATCCTGCCTGATGGCTGTCCCATCCACCTCTCTGCTGTAGGTTAGTCAACCGGTGCTCCAGACTGGTCACATCCTGCCTGATGGCTGTCCCATCCATCTCTCTGCTGTAGGTTGGTCAACCGGTGCTCCAGACTGGTCACATCCTGCCTGATGGCTGTCCCATCCATCTCTCTGCTGTAGGTTGGTCAACCGGTGCTCCAGACTGGTCACATCCTGCCTGATGGCAGGATGAACACACTACATATATACTGGTGAACACACTACATATATACTGGTGAACACACTACATATATACTGTAACATGTATCTGGTGAACACACTACATATATATTGTAACATTTATCTGGTGAACACACTACATATATACTGTAACATGTATCTGGTGAACACACTACATATATACTGTAACATTTATCTGGTGAACACACTACATATATACTGTAACATGTATCTGGTGAACACACTACATATATACTGGTGAACACACTACATATATACTGTAACATGTATCTGGTGAACACACTACATATATATTGTAACATTTATCTGGTGAACACACTACATATATACTGTAACATGTATCTGGTGAACACACTACATATATATTGTAACATTTATCTGGTGAACACACTACATATATACTGTAACATGTATCTGGTGAACACACTACATATATATTGTAACATTTATCTGGTGAACACACTACATATATACTGTAACATGTATCTGGTGAACACACTACATATATACTGTAACATGTATCTGGTGAACACACTACATATATATTGTAACATTTATCTGGTGAACACACTACATATATACTGTAACATGTATCTGGTGAACACACTACATATATATTGTAACATTTATCTGGTGAACACACTACATATATACTGTAACATGTATCTGGTGAACACACTACATATATATTGTAACATTTATCTGGTGAACACACTACATATATACTGTAACATGTATCTGGTGAACACACTACATATATATTGTAACATTTATCTGGTGAACACACTACATATATACTGTAACATTTATCTGGTGAACACACTACATATATACTGTAACATGTATCTGGTGAACACACTACATATATATTGTAACATTTATCTGGTGAACACACTACATATATACTGTAACATGTATCTGGTGAACACACTACATATATACTGTAACATGTATATGGTGAACACACTACATATATACTGTAACATGTATCTGGTGAACACACTACATATATATTGTAACATTTATCTGGTGAACACACTACATATATACTGTAACATTTATCTGGTGAACACACTACATATATACTGTAACATGTATCTGGTGAACACACTACATATATATTGTAACATTTATCTGGTGAACACACTACATATATACTGTAACATTTATCTGGTGAACACACTACATATATACTGTAACATGTATCTGGTGAACACACTACATATATATTGTAACATTTATCTGGTGAACACACTACATATATACTGTAACATGTATCTGGTGAACACACTACATATATATTGTAACATTTATCTGGTGAACACACTACATATATACTGTAACATTTATCTGGTGAACACACTACATATATACTGTAACATGTATCTGGTGAACACACTACATATATATTGTAACATGTATCTGGTGAACACACTACATATATATTGTAACATTTATCTGGTGAACACACTACATATATACTGTAACATGTATCTGGTGAACACACTACATATATACTGGTGAACACACTACATATATACTGGTGAACACACTACATATATACTGGTGAACACACTACATATATATTGTAACATTTATCTGGTGAACACACTACATATATACTGTAACATGTATCTGTGAACACACTACATATATATTGTAACATTTATCTGGTGAACACACTACATATATACTGTAACATGTATCTGGTGAACACACTACATATATACTGGTGAACACACTACATATATACTGGTGAACACACTACATATATACTGGTGAACACACTACATATATATTGTAACATTTATCTGGTGAACACACTACATATATACTGTAACATGTATCTGGTGAACACACTACATATATACTGGTGAACACACTACATATATACTGGTGAACACACTACATATATACTGGTGAACACACTACATATATATTGTAACATTTATCTGGTGAACACACTACATATATACTGTAACATGTATCTGGTGAACACACTACATATATACTGGTGAACACACTACATATATACTGGTGAACACACTACATATATATTGTAACATTTATCTGGTGAACACACTACATATATACTGTAACATGTATCTGGTGAACACACTACATATATACTGGTGAACACACTACATATATACTGTAACATTTATCTGGTGAACACACTACATATATACTGTAACATTTATCTGGTGAACACACTACATATATACTGGTGAACACACTACATATATACTGTCACATTTATCTGGTGAACACACTACATATATACTGTAACATTTATCTGGTGAACACACTAGATATATACTGTAACATATATACTGGTGAACACACTACATATATACTGTAACATTTATCTGGTGAACACACTACATATATACTGTAACATGTATCTGGTGAACACACTACATATATATTGTAACATTTATCTGGTGAACACACTACATATATATTGTAACATTTATCTGGTGAACACACTACATATATACTGTAACATGTATCTGGTGAACACACTACATATATATTGTAACATTTATCTGGTGAACACACTACATATATACTGTAACATGTATCTGGTGAACACACTACATATATACTGTAACATGTATCTGGTGAACACACTACATATATACTGTAACATTTATCTGGTGAACACACTACATATATACTGTAACGTGTATCTGGTGAACACACTACATATATATTGTAACATTTATCTGGTGAACACACTACATATATACTGTAACATGTATCTGGTGAACACACTACATATATACTGGTGAACACACTACATATATACTGGTGAACACACTACATATATATTGTAACATTTATCTGGTGAACACACTACATATATACTGTAACATGTATCTGGTGAACACACTACATATATACTGGTGAACACACTACATATATACTGGTGAACACACTACATATATATTGTAACATTTATCTGGTGAACACACTACATATATACTGTAACATGTATCTGGTGAACACACTACATATATACTGGTGAACACACTACATATATACTGTAACATTTATCTGGTGAACACACTACATATATACTGTAACATTTATCTGGTGAACACACTACATATATACTGGTGAACACACTACATATATACTGTCACATTTATCTGGTGAACACACTACATATATACTGTAACATTTATCTGGTGAACACACTACATATATACTGTAACATTTATCTGGTGAACACACTACATATATACTGTAACATTTATCTGGTGAACACACTACATATATACTGTAACATTTATCTGGTGAACACACTACATATATACTGTAACATTTATCTGGTGAACACACTACATATATACTGTAACATGTATCTGGTGAACACACTACATATATACTGTAACATTTATCTGGTGAACACACTACATATATACTGTAACATGTATCTGGTGAACACACTACATATATACTGTAACATTTATCTGGTGAACACACTACATATATACTGTAACATGTATCTGGTGAACACACTACATATATACTGTAACATTTATCTGGTGAACACACTACATATATACTGTAACATGTATCTGGTGAACACACTACATATATACTGTAACATTTATCTGGTGAACACACTACATATATATTGTAACATTTATCTGGTGAACACACTACATATATACTGTAACATGTATCTGGTGAACACACTACATATATACTGGTGAACACACTACATATATACTGGTGAACACACTACATATATATTGTAACATTTATCTGGTGAACACACTACATATATACTGTAACATGTATCTGGTGAACACACTACATATATACTGGTGAACACACTACATATATACTGTAACATTTATCTGGTGAACACACTACATATATACTGTAACATTTATCTGGTGAACACACTACATATATACTGGTGAACACACTACATATATACTGTAACATTTATCTGGTGAACACACTACATATATACTGTAACATTTATCTGGTGAACACACTACATATATACTGTAACATGTATCTGGTGAACACACTACATATATACTGTAACATTTATCTGGTGAACACACTACATATATACTGTAACATTTATCTGGTGAACACACTACATATATACTGTAACATTTATCTGGTGAACACACTACATATATACTGTAACATTTATCTGGTGAACACACTACATATATACTGTAACATTTATCTGGTGAACACACTACATATATACTGTAACATTTATACCTGATCTCTTCACACAACACATTCAACAGCCTATTACCCAATGGCTGTGTGGCTGTGTGGCTGTGTGGCTGTGTGTATGTGTGGATGTGTGTATGTGTGGCTGTGTGTATGTGTGGATGTGTGTATGTGTGGCTGTGTGGCTGTGTGGCTGTGTGCTCATTAGAGCTGTGCTGGTGCAGGCTAGCTCCAGTTCCAGTAGTTAAATGCTGCCTTTGAACTTTTAATAGATCCCTGAAACCCAACCAGGCCTTAAAACACAGAGAGAGAGAGAGAGAGAGACACAGAGACAGAGAGACAGAGAGACAGAGAGACAGAGAGAGAGAGAGAGAGAGAGAGAGAGAGAGAGAGAGAGAGATTGAACACACACACCAATCAAAGGTAATGAAGCGTGACATCATAAACATGGACCTGATGTCCTTTGTGACCGGCAACTCTCTCAGCCAATCACATCTCTGACACACACTCACCTGCTGACCAATGAGATGTTAAATAAGAGCTGGGAGTTCCACATGTGTGATCAAGTTATTTTCTGTCTTACAGTGAGCAGATGTTTAGTCTTTTATGGGGTCTTTACTGCAGGTTCAGAGAGATTTATGTGTGTGTGTGTGTGTGTGTGTGTGTGTGTGTGTGTGTGTGTGTGTGTGTGTGTGTGTGTGTGTGTTCCCTGTCAGCAGTATCTGATCAGCTAGATGTAAAAGTTGTCTTAGTTCTGAGGTAGTTAAAATGTGTTACCTATATTACACAACCAGTCTGGGAGGGAGGAGAGGAAGGGAGGAGGGGAGGAAAGGAAGGGAGGAGGGGAGGAGAGGAAGGGAGGAGGGGAGGGGAGGAAGGGAGGAGGGGAGGAGAGGAAGGGAGGAGGGGAGGAGAGGAAGGGAGGGAGGAGGGGAGGAGAGGAAGGGAGGAAGGGAGGAAGTGAGGAGGGGAGGAGAGGAAGGGAGGAAGTGAGGAGGGGAGGAGGGGAGGAAGTGAGGAGGGGAGGAGAGGAAGGGAGGAGGGGAGGAGAGGAAGGGAGGAGTGGAAGGGAGGAGGGGAGGAGAGGAAGGGAGGAGGGGAGGAGAGGAAGGGAGGAGGGGAGGAGAGGAAGGGAGGAGGGGAGGAGGGGAGGAGAGGGAGGGAGGAAAGGAAGGGAGGAAGGGAGGAAGTGAGGAGGGGAGTAGAGGAAGGGAGGAAGGGAGGAGGAGAGGAAGGGAGGAAGGGAGGAGAGGAAGGGATGAAGGCAGGAGGGGAGGAGGGGAGGAAGGGAGGAGAGGAAGGGATGAAGGCAGGAGGGGAGGAGGGGAGGAGAGAAAGGGAGGAAGGGAGGAGAGGAGGAGGGGAGGAGAGGAAGGGAGGAAGGGAGGAGGGGAGGAAGGGAGGAAGGGAGGAGAGGAAGGGATGAAGGCAGGAGGGGAGGAGGGGAGGAGAGGAAGGGAGGACGGAGGAGGGGAGGAGAGGAAGGTAGGAAGGGAGGAGAGGAGAGGAAGGGAGGAAGGGAGGAGAGGAAGGGAGGAGTGGAGGAGAGGAAGGTAGGAAGGGAGGAGAGAAGAGGAAGGGAGGAGAGGAAGGGAGGAGGAGACCACCCTGCTTCCAGTCTCCTCCTGCTTCAGGCTGATAACCTCTCCTGCTCTCCCTATCCTTCTTCCTCCCCTCCTCCCTTCCTCCCCTCTTCCTCTCCTGCTCTCCCTATCCTTCTTCCTCCTCTCTTCCTCTCCTGCTCTCCCTATCCTTCTTCCTCCCCTCCTCCCTTCCTCCCCTCTTCCTCTCCTGCTCTCCCTATCCTTCTTCCTCCCCTCCTCCCTTCCTCCCCTCTTCCTCTCCTGCTCTCCCTATCCTTCTTCCTCCCCTATGTTGATGCATCTAATCACACACAGACAGGTTTATGTTACTGTCATTCATATTCACCCAGTTCAATGTAACAGTGATAGGTTTAGGTTACTGTCATTCATATTCACCCAGTTCAATGTAACAGTGAAAGGTTTAGGTTACTGTCATTCATATTCACCCAGTTCAATGTAACATTGGCAGGTTTAGGTTACTGTCATTCATATTCACCCAGTTCAATGTAACAGTGATAGGTTTAGGTTACTGTCATTCATATTCACCCAGTTCAATGTAACAGTGATAGGTTTAGGTTACTGTCCTTCATATTCACCCAGTTCAATGTAACAGTGATAGGTTTAGGTTACTGTCATTCATATTCACCCAGTTCAATGTAACAGTGATAGGTTTAGGTTACTGTCATTCATATTCACCCAGTTCAATGTAACAGTGATAGGTTTAGGTTACTGTCATTCATATTCACCCAGTTCAATGTAACAGTGATAGGTTTAGGTTACTGTCATTCATATTCACCCAGTTCAATGTAACAGTGATAGGTTTAGGTTACTGTCATTCATATTCACCCAGTTCAATGTAACAGTGATAGGTTTAGGTTACTGTCATTCATATTCACCCAGTTCAATGTAACAGTGATAGGTTTAGGTTACTGTCATTCATATTCACCCAGTTCAATGTAACAGTGATAGGTTTAGGTTACTGTCCTTCATATTCACCCAGTTCAATGTAACAGTGATAGGTTTAGGTTATTATCATTCATATTCACCCAGTTCAACGTAACAGTGATAGGTTTAGGTTATTATCATTCATATTCACCCAGTTCAATGTAACAGTGATAGGTTTAGGTTACTGTCATTCATATTCACACAGTTCAATGTAACAGTGATAGGTTTAGGTTACTGTCATTCATATTCACCCAGTTCAATGTAAAAGTGATAGGTTTAGGTTACTGTCATTCATATTCACCCAGTTCAATGTAACAGTGATAGGTTTAGGTTACTGTCATTCATATTCACCCAGTTCAATGTAACAGTGATAGGTTTAGGTTATTATCATTCATATTCACCCAGTTCAATGTAACAGTGATAGGTTTAGGTTACTGTCATTCATATTCACCCAGTTCAATGTAACAGTGATAGGTTTAGGTTATTATCATTCATATTCACCCAGTTCAATGTAACAGTGATAGGTTTAGGTTACTGTCATTCATATTCACACAGTTCAATGTAAAAGTGATAGGTTTAGGTTACTGTCATTCATATTCACCCAGTTCAATGTAACAGTGATAGGTTTAGGTTACTGTCATTCATATTCACCCAGTTCAATGTAAAAGTGATAGGTTTAGGTTACTGTCATTCATATTCACCCAGTTCAATGTAACAGTGATAGGTTTAGGTTACTGTCATTCATATTCACCCAGTTCAATGTAAAAGTGATAGGTTTAGGTTACTGTCATTCATATTCACCCAGTTCAATGTAACAGTGATAGGTTTAGGTTACTGTCATTCATATTCACCCAGTTCAATGTAACAGTGATAGGTTTAGGTTACTGTCATTCATATTCACCCAGTTCAATGTAAAAGTGATAGGTTTAGGTTACTGTCATTCATATTCACACAGTTCAATGTAACAGTGATAGGTTTAGGTTACTGTCATTCATATTCACCCAGTTCAATGTAACAGTGATAGGTTTAGGTTACTGTCATTCATATTCACCCAGTTCAATGTAACAGTGATAGGTTTAGGTTACTATCATTCATATTCACCCAGTTCCAGTGATAGGTTTAGGTTACTATCATATAACCCTACCTAGACTACTAGTCATATAACCCTACCTAGACTACTAGTCATATAACCCATATAACCCTACCTAGACTACTAGTCATATAACCCATATAGCCCTACCTAGACTACTAGTCATATAACCCATATAACCCTACCTAGACTACCAGTCATATAACCCATATAGCCCTACCTAGACTACTAGTCATATAACCCATATAACCCTACCTAGACTACTAGTCATATAACCCATATAGCCCTACCTAGACTACTAGTCATATAACCCATATAACCCTACCTACACTACTAGTCATATAACCCATATAACCCTACCTAGACTACTAGTCATATAACCCATATAACCCTACCTAGACTACTAGTCATATAACCCATATAACCCATATAACCCATATAACCCTACCTAGACTACTAGTCATATATAACCCATATAACCCATATAACCCTACCTAGACTACTAGTCATATAACCCTACCTAGACTACTAGTCATATAACCCATATAACCCTACCTAGACTACTAGTCATATAACCCATATAACCCTACCTAGACTACTAGTCATATAACCCATATAACCCTACCTAGACTACTAGTCATATAACCCATATAACCCATATAACCCTACCTAGACTACTAGTCATAGAACCCATATAACCCTACCTAGACTACTAGTCATATAACCCATATAACCCGTATAGCCCTACCTAGACTACTAGTCATATAACCCATATAACCCTACCTAGACTACTAGTCATATAACCCTACCTAGACTACTAGTCATATAACCCTACCTAGATTACTAGTCATATAACCCTACCTAGACTACTAGTCATATAACCCATAAAACCCTACCTAGACTACTAGTCATATAACCCATATAACCCTACCTAGACTACTAGTCATATACCCATATAACCCTACCTAGACTACTAGTCATATAACCCATATAACCCTACCTAGACTACTAGTTATATAACCCATATAACCCATATAACCCATATAACCCATATAACCCAACCTAGACTACTAGTCATATAACCCATATAACCCTACCTAGACTACTAGTTATATAACCCATATAACCCATATAACCCATATAACCCTACCTAGACTACTAGTCATATAACCCTACCTAGACTACTAGTCATATAACCCTACCTAGACTACTAGTCATATAACCCATATAACCCTACCTAGACTACTAGTCATATAACCCATATAACCCATATAACCCTACCTAGACTACTAGTCATATAACCCTACCTAGACTACTAGTCATGTAACCCATATAACCCTACCTAGACTACTAGTCATATAACCCATATAACCCATATAACCCTACCTAGACTACTAGTCATATAACCCATATAACCCATATAACCCTACCTAGACTACTAGTCATATAACCCATATAACCCTACCTAGACTACTAGTCATATAACCCATATAACCCTACCTAGACTACTAGTCATATAACCCATATAACCCATATAACCCTACCTAGACTACTAGTCATATAACCCATATAACCCTACCTAGACTACTAGTCATATAACCCATATAACCCATATAACCCTACCTAGACTACTAGTCATATAACCCTACCTAGACTACTAGTCATATAACCCATATAACCCTACCTAGACTACTAGTCATATAACCCATATAACCCGTATAGCCCTACCTAGACTACTAGTCATATAACCCATATAACCCTACCTAGACTACTAGTCATATAACCCTACCTAGACTACTAGTCATATAACCCTACCTAGATTACTAGTCATATAACCCTACCTAGACTACTAGTCATATAACCCATATAACCCTACCTAGACTACTAGTCATATAACCCATATAACCCTACCTAGACTACTAGTCATATACCCATATAACCCTACCTAGACTACTAGTCATATAACCCATATAACCCTACCTAGACTACTAGTTATATAACCCATATAACCCATATAACCCTACCTAGACTACTAGTCATATAACCCATATAACCCTACCTAGACTACTAGTTATATAACCCATATAACCCATATAACCCATATAACCCTACCTAGACTACTAGTCATATAACCCTACCTAGACTACTAGTCATATAACCCTACCTAGACTACTAGTCATATAACCCATATAACCCTACCTAGACTACTAGTCATATAACCCATATAACCCATATAACCCTACCTAGACTACTAGTCATATAACCCTACCTAGACTACTAGTCATGTAACCCATATAACCCTACCTAGACTACTAGTCATATAACCCATATAACCCTACCTAGACTACTAGTCATAAAACCCATATAACCCATATAACCCTACCTAGACTACTAGTTATATAACCCATATAACCCTACCTAGACTACTAGTCAAATAACCCATATAACCCATATAACCCATATAACCCATATAACCCTACCTAGACTACTAGTCATATAACCCTACCTAGACTACTAGTCATATAACCCATATAACCCATATAACCCATATAACCCATATAACCCATATAACCCTACCTAGACTACTAGTCATATAACCCTACCTAGACTACTAGTCATATAACCCATATAACCCTACCTAGACTACTAGTCATATAACCCATATAACCCTACCTAGACTACTAGTCATATAACCCATATAACCCTACCTAGACTACTAGTCATATAACCCATATAACCCTACCTAGACTACTAGTAATATAACCCTACCTAGACTACTAGTCATATAACCCATATAGCCCTACCTAGACTACTAGTCATATAACCCATATAGCCCTACCTAGACTACTAGTCATATAACCCTACCTAGACTACTAGTCATATAACCCATATAACCCTACCTAGACTACTAGTCATATAGCCCATATAACCCTACCTAGACTACTAGTTATATAACCCATATAGCCCTACCTAGACTACTAGTCATATAACCCATATAACCCTACCTAGACTACTAGTCATATAACCCATATAACCCTACCTAGACTACTAGTCATATAACCCATATAACCCTACCTAGACTACTAGTCATATAACCCATATAACCCTACCTAGACTACTAGTCATATAACCCATATAACCCTACCTAGACTACTAGTCATATAGCCCTACCTAGACTACTAGTCATATAGCCCTACCTAGACTACTAGTCATATAACCCTACCTAGACTACTAGTCATACCTAGACTACTAGTCATATAACCCTACCTAGACTACTAGTCATACCTAGACTACTAGTCATATAGCCCTACCTAGACTACTAGTCATATAGCCCTACCTAGACTACTAGTCATATAACCCTACCTAGACTACTAGTCATACCTAGACTACTAGTCATATAACCCTACCTAGACTACTAGTCATACCTAGACTACTAGTCATATACCCATATAACCCTACCTAGACTACTAGTCATATAACCCATATAACCCTACCTAGACTACTAGTTATATAACCCATATAACCCATATAACCCATATAACCCATATAACCCAACCTAGACTACTAGTCATATAACCCATATAACCCTACCTAGACTACTAGTTATATAACCCATATAACCCATATAACCCATATAACCCATATAACCCTACCTAGACTACTAGTCATATAACCCTACCTAGACTACTAGTCATATAACCCTACCTAGACTACTAGTCATATAACCCATATAACCCTACCTAGACTACTAGTCATATAACCCATATAACCCATATAACCCTACCTAGACTACTAGTCATATAACCCTACCTAGACTACTAGTCATGTAACCCATATAACCCTACCTAGACTACTAGTCATATAACCCATATAACCCATATAACCCTACCTAGACTACTAGTCATATAACCCATATAACCCATATAACCCTACCTAGACTACTAGTCATATAACCCATATAACCCTACCTAGACTACTAGTCATATAACCCATATAACCCTACCTAGACTACTAGTCATATAACCCATATAACCCATATAACCCTACCTAGACTACTAGTCATATAACCCATATAACCCTACCTAGACTACTAGTCATATAACCCATATAACCCATATAACCCTACCTAGACTACTAGTCATATAACCCTACCTAGACTACTAGTCATATAACCCATATAACCCTACCTAGACTACTAGTCATATAACCCATATAACCCGTATAGCCCTACCTAGACTACTAGTCATATAACCCATATAACCCTACCTAGACTACTAGTCATATAACCCTACCTAGACTACTAGTCATATAACCCTACCTAGATTACTAGTCATATAACCCTACCTAGACTACTAGTCATATAACCCATATAACCCTACCTAGACTACTAGTCATATAACCCATATAACCCTACCTAGACTACTAGTCATATACCCATATAACCCTACCTAGACTACTAGTCATATAACCCATATAACCCTACCTAGACTACTAGTTATATAACCCATATAACCCATATAACCCTACCTAGACTACTAGTCATATAACCCATATAACCCTACCTAGACTACTAGTTATATAACCCATATAACCCATATAACCCATATAACCCTACCTAGACTACTAGTCATATAACCCTACCTAGACTACTAGTCATATAACCCTACCTAGACTACTAGTCATATAACCCATATAACCCTACCTAGACTACTAGTCATATAACCCATATAACCCATATAACCCTACCTAGACTACTAGTCATATAACCCTACCTAGACTACTAGTCATGTAACCCATATAACCCTACCTAGACTACTAGTCATATAACCCATATAACCCTACCTAGACTACTAGTCATAAAACCCATATAACCCATATAACCCTACCTAGACTACTAGTTATATAACCCATATAACCCTACCTAGACTACTAGTCAAATAACCCATATAACCCATATAACCCATATAACCCATATAACCCTACCTAGACTACTAGTCATATAACCCTACCTAGACTACTAGTCATATAACCCATATAACCCATATAACCCATATAACCCATATAACCCATATAACCCTACCTAGACTACTAGTCATATAACCCTACCTAGACTACTAGTCATATAACCCATATAACCCTACCTAGACTACTAGTCATATAACCCATATAACCCTACCTAGACTACTAGTCATATAACCCATATAACCCTACCTAGACTACTAGTCATATAACCCATATAACCCTACCTAGACTACTAGTAATATAACCCTACCTAGACTACTAGTCATATAACCCATATAGCCCTACCTAGACTACTAGTCATATAACCCATATAGCCCTACCTAGACTACTAGTCATATAACCCTACCTAGACTACTAGTCATATAACCCATATAACCCTACCTAGACTACTAGTCATATAGCCCATATAACCCTACCTAGACTACTAGTTATATAACCCATATAGCCCTACCTAGACTACTAGTCATATAACCCATATAACCCTACCTAGACTACTAGTCATATAACCCATATAACCCTACCTAGACTACTAGTCATATAACCCATATAACCCTACCTAGACTACTAGTCATATAACCCATATAACCCTACCTAGACTACTAGTCATATAACCCATATAACCCTACCTAGACTACTAGTCATATAGCCCTACCTAGACTACTAGTCATATAGCCCTACCTAGACTACTAGTCATATAACCCTACCTAGACTACTAGTCATACCTAGACTACTAGTCATATAACCCTACCTAGACTACTAGTCATACCTAGACTACTAGTCATATAGCCCTACCTAGACTACTAGTCATATAGCCCTACCTAGACTACTAGTCATATAACCCTACCTAGACTACTAGTCATACCTAGACTACTAGTCATATAACCCTACCTAGACTACTAGTCATACCTAGACTACTAGTCATATAACCCTACCTAGACTACTAGTCATATAACCCATATAACCCTACCTAGACTACTAGTAATATAACCCTACCTAGACTACTAGTCATATAACCCATATAACCCTACCTAGACTACTAGTCATATAACCCTACCTAGACTACTAGTCATATAACCCATATAACCCTACCTAGACTACTAGTCATATAACCCATATAACCCTACCTAGACTACTAGTCATATAACCCATATAACCCTACCTAGACTACTAGTCATATAACCCATATAACCCTACCTAGACTACTAGTCATATAACCCATATAACCCTACCTAGACTACTAGCCATATAACCCATATAACCCTACCTAGACTACTAGTCATATAACCCTACCTAGACTACTAGTCATATAACCCTACCTAGACTACTAGTCATATAACCCATATAACCCTACCTAGACTACTAGTCATATAACCCATATAACCCATATAACCCTACCTAGACTACTAGTCATATAACCCTACCTAGACTACTAGTCATGTAACCCATATAACCCTACCTAGACTACTAGTCATATAACCCATATAACCCATATAACCCTACCTAGACTACTAGTCATATAACCCATATAACCCATATAACCCTACCTAGACTACTAGTCATATAACCCATATAACCCTACCTAGACTACTAGTCATATAACCCATATAACCCTACCTAGACTACTAGTCATATAACCCATATAACCCATATAACCCTACCTAGACTACTAGTCATATAACCCATATAACCCTACCTAGACTACTAGTCATATAACCCATATAACCCATATAACCCTACCTAGACTACTAGTCTTATAACCCTACCTAGACTACTAGTCATATAACCCATATAACCCTACCTAGACTACTAGTCATATAACCCATATAACCCTACCTAGACTACTAGTCATATAACCCATATAACCCATATAACCCTACCTAGACTACTAGTCATATAACCCTACCTAGACTACTAGTCATATAACCCATATAACCCTACCTAGACTACTAGTCATATAACCCATATAACCCTACCTAGACTACTAGTCATATAACCCTACCTAGACTACTAGTCATATAACCCATATAACCCTACCTAGACTACTAGTCATATAACCCATATAACCCTACCTAGACTACTAGTCATATAACCCTACCTAGACTACTAGTCATATAACCCATATAACCCATATAACCCTACCTAGACTACTAGTCATATAACCCTACCTAGACTACTAGTCATATAACCCTACCTAGACTACTAGTCATATAACCCATATAACCCTACCTAGACTACTAGTCATATAACCCATATAACCCTACCTAGACTACTAGTCATAAAACCCATATAACCCATATAACCCTACCTAGACTACTAGTTATATAACCCATATAACCCTACCTAGACTACTAGTCAAATAACCCATATAACCCATATAACCCATATAACCCATATAACCCTACCTAGACTACTAGTCATATAACCCTACCTAGACTACTAGTCATATAACCCATATAACCCATATAACCCATATAACCCATATAACCCATATATCCCTACCTAGACTACTAGTCATATAACCCTACCTAGACTACTAGTCATATAACCCATATAACCCTACCTAGACTACTAGTCATATAACCCATATAACCCTACCTAGACTACTAGTCATATAACCCATATAACCCTACCTAGACTACTAGTCATATAACCCATATAACCCTACCTAGACTACTAGTAATATAACCCTACCTAGACTACTAGTCATATAACCCATATAGCCCTACCTAGACTACTAGTCATATAACTCATATAGCCCTACCTAGACTACTAGTCATATAACCCTACCTAGACTACTAGTCATATAACCCATATAACCCTACCTAGACTACTAGTCATATAGCCCATATAACCCTACCTAGACTACTAGTTATATAACCCATATAGCCCTACCTAGACTACTAGTCATATAACCCATATAACCCTACCTAGACTACTAGTCATATAACCCATATAACCCTACCTAGACTACTAGTCATATAACCCATATAACCCTACCTAGACTACTAGTCATATAACCCATATAACCCTACCTAGACTACTAGTCATATAACCCATATAACCCTACCTAGACTACTAGTCATATAACCCATATAACCCTACCTAGACTACTAGTCATATAGCCCTACCTAGACTACTAGTCATATAACCCTACCTAGACTACTAGTCATACCTAGACTACTAGTCATATAACCCTACCTAGACTACTAGTCATACCTAGACTACTAGTCATATAGCCCTACCTAGACTACTAGTCATATAGCCCTACCTAGACTACTAGTCATATAACCCTACCTAGACTACTAGTCATACCTAGACTACTAGTCATATAACCCTACCTAGACTACTAGTCATACCTAGACTACTAGTCATATAACCCTACCTAGACTACTAGTCATATAACCCATATAACCCTACCTAGACTACTAGTAATATAACCCTACCTAGACTACTAGTCATATAACCCATATAACCCTACCTAGACTACTAGTCATATAACCCTACCTAGACTACTAGTCATATAACCCATATAACCCTACCTAGACTACTAGTCATATAACCCATATAACCCTACCTAGACTACTAGTCATATAACCCATATAACCCTACCTAGACTACTAGTCATATAACCCATATAACCCTACCTAGACTACTAGTCATATAACCCATATAACCCTACCTAGACTACTAGCCATATAACCCATATAACCCTACCTAGACTACTAGTCATATAACCCTACCTAGACTACTAGTCATATAACCCTACCTAGACTACTAGTCATATAACCCATATAACCCTACCTAGACTACTAGTCATATAACCCATATAACCCATATAACCCTACCTAGACTACTAGTCATATAACCCTACCTAGACTACTAGTCATGTAACCCATATAACCCTACCTAGACTACTAGTCATATAACCCATATAACCCATATAACCCTACCTAGACTACTAGTCATATAACCCATATAACCCATATAACCCTACCTAGACTACTAGTCATATAACCCATATAACCCTACCTAGACTACTAGTCATATAACCCATATAACCCTACCTAGACTACTAGTCATATAACCCATATAACCCATATAACCCTACCTAGACTACTAGTCATATAACCCATATAACCCTACCTAGACTACTAGTCATATAACCCATATAACCCATATAACCCTACCTAGACTACTAGTCTTATAACCCTACCTAGACTACTAGTCATATAACCCATATAACCCTACCTAGACTACTAGTCATATAACCCATATAACCCGTATAGCCCTACCTAGACTACTAGTCATATAACCCATATAACCCTACCTAGATTACTAGTCATATAACCCTACCTAGACTACTAGTCATATAACCCATATAACCCTACCTAGACTACTAGTCATATAACCCATATAACCCTACCTAGACTACTAGTCATATACCCATATAACCCTACCTAGACTACTAGTCATATAACCCATATAACCCTACCTAGACTACTAGTTATATAACCCATATAACCCATATAACCCTACCTAGACTACTAGTCATATAACCCATATAACCCTACCTAGACTACTAGTTATATAACCCATATAACCCATATAACCCATATAACCCTACCTAGACTACTAGTCATATAACCCTACCTAGACTACTAGTCATATAACCCTACCTAGACTACTAGTCATATAACCCATATAACCCTACCTAGACTACTAGTCATATAACCCATATAACCCATATAACCCTACCTAGACTACTAGTCATATAACCCTACCTAGACTACTAGTCATGTAACCCATATAACCCTACCTAGACTACTAGTCATATAACCCATATAACCCATATAACCCTACCTAGACTACTAGTCATATAACCCATATAACCCATATAACCCTACCTAGACTACTAGTCATATAACCCATATAACCCTACCTAGACTACTAGTCATATAACCCATATAACCCTACCTAGACTACTAGTCATATAACCCATATAACCCATATAACCCTACCTAGACTACTAGTCATATAACCCATATAACCCTACCTAGACTACTAGTCATATAACCCATATAACCCATATAACCCTACCTAGACTACTAGTCATATAACCCTACCTAGACTACTAGTCATATAACCCATATAACCCTACCTAGACTACTAGTCATATAACCCATATAACCCTACCTAGACTACTAGTCATATAACCCTACCTAGACTACTAGTCATATAACCCATATAACCCTACCTAGACTACTAGTCATATAACCCATATAACCCTACCTAGACTACTAGTCATATAACCCTACCTAGACTACTAGTCATATAACCCATATAACCCATATAACCCTACCTAGACTACTAGTCATATAACCCTACCTAGACTACTAGTCATATAACCCTACCTAGACTACTAGTCATATAACCCATATAACCCTACCTAGACTACTAGTCATATAACCCATATAACCCTACCTAGACTACTAGTCATAAAACCCATATAACCCATATAACCCTACCTAGACTACTAGTTATATAACCCATATAACCCTACCTAGACTACTAGTCAAATAACCCATATAACCCATATAACCCATATAACCCATATAACCCTACCTAGACTACTAGTCATATAACCCATATAACCCTACCTAGACTACTAGTCATATAACCCATATAACCCATATAACCCATATAACCCATATAACCCATATAACCCTACCTAGACTACTAGTCATATAACCCTACCTAGACTACTAGTCATATAACCCATATAACCCTACCTAGACTACTAGTCATATAACCCATATAACCCTACCTAGACTACTAGTCATATAACCCATATAACCCTACCTAGACTACTAGTCATATAACCCATATAACCCTACCTAGACTACTAGTAATATAACCCTACCTAGACTACTAGTCATATAACCCATATAGCCCTACCTAGACTACTAGTCATATAACCCATATAGCCCTACCTAGACTACTAGTCATATAACCCTACCTAGACTACTAGTCATATAACCCATATAACCCTACCTAGACTACTTGTCATATAGCCCATATAACCCTACCTAGACTACTAGTCATATAACCCATATAACCCTACCTAGACTACTAGTCATATAACCCATATAACCCTACCTAGACTACTAGTCATATAACCCATATAACCCTACCTAGACTACTAGTCATATAACCCATATAACCCTACCTAGACTACTAGTCATATAACCCATATAACCCTACCTAGACTACTAGTCATATAGCCCTACCTAGACTACTAGTCATATAACCCTACCTAGACTACTAGTCATACCTAGACTACTAGTCATATAACCCTACCTAGACTACTAGTCATACCTAGACTACTAGTCATATAGCCCTACCTAGACTACTAGTCATATAGCCCTACCTACACTACTAGTCATATAACCCTACCTAGACTACTAGTCATACCTAGACTACTAGTCATATAACCCTACCTAGACTACTAGTCATACCTAGACTACTAGTCATATAACCCTACCTAGACTACTAGTCATATAACCCATATAACCCTACCTAGACTACTAGTAATATAACCCTACCTAGACTACTAGTCATATAACCCATATAACCCTACCTAGACTACTAGTCATATAACCCTACCTAGACTACTAGTCATATAACCCATATAACCCTACCTAGACTACTAGTCATATAACCCATATAACCCTACCTAGACTACTAGTCATATAACCCATATAACCCTACCTAGACTACTAGTCATATAACCCATATAACCCTACCTAGACTACTAGTCATATAACCCATATAACCCTACCTAGACTACTAGTCATATAACCCATATAACCCTACCTAGACTTATAGTCATATAACCCATATAACCCTACCTAGACTACTAGTCATAAAACCCATATAACCCATATAACCCTACCTAGACTACTAGTTATATAACCCATATAACCCTACCTAGACTACTAGTCATATAACCCATATAACCCATATAACCCATATAACCCATATAACCCTACCTAGACTACTAGTCATATAACCCATATAACCCTACCTAGACTACTAGTCATATAACCCATATAACCCATATAACCCATATAACCCATATAACCCATATAACCCTACCTAGACAACTAGTCATATAACCCATATAACCCTACCTAGACTACTAGTCATATAACCCATATAACCCATATAACCCATATAACCCTACCTAGACTACTAGTCATATAACCCTACCTAGACTACTAGTCATATAACCCATATAACCCTACCTAGACTACTAGTCATATAACCCATATAACCCTACCTAGACTACTAGTCATATAACCCATATAACCCTACCTAGACTACTAGTCATATAACCCATATAACCCTACCTAGACTACTAGTAATATAACCCTACGTAGACTACTAGTCATATAACCCATATAGCCCTACCTAGACTACTAGTCATATAACCCATATAGCCCTACCTAGACTACTAGTCATATAACCCTACCTAGACTACTAGTCATATAACCCATATAACCCTACCTAGACTACTAGTCATATAGCCCATATAACCCTACCTAGACTACTAGTTATATAACCCATATAGCCCTACCTAGACTACTAGTCATATAACCCATATAACCCTACCTAGACTACTAGTCATATAACCCATATAACCCTACCTAGACTACTAGTCATATAACCCATATAACCCTACCTAGACTACTAGTCATATAACCCATATAACCCTACCTAGACTACTAGTCATATAACCCATATAACCCTACCTAGACTACTAGTCATATAGCCCTACCTAGACTACTAGTCATATAACCCTACCTAGACTACTAGTCATACCTAGACTACTAGTCATATAACCCTACCTAGACTACTAGTCATACCTAGACTACTAGTCATATAGCCCTACCTAGACTACTAGTCATATAGCCCTACCTAGACTACTAGTCATATAACCCTACCTAGACTACTAGTCATACCTAGACTACTAGTCATATAACCCTACCTAGACTACTAGTCATACCTAGACTACTAGTCATATAACCCTACCTAGACTACTAGTCATATAACCCATATAACCCTACCTAGACTACTAGTAATATAACCCTACCTAGACTACTAGTCATATAACCCATATAACCCTACCTAGACTACTAGTCATATAACCCTACCTAGACTACTAGTCATATAACCCATATAACCCTACCTAGACTACTAGTCATATAACCCATATAACCCTACCTAGACTACTAGTCATATAACCCATATAACCCTACCTAGACTACTAGTCATATAACCCATATAACCCTACCTAGACTACTAGTCATATAACCCATATAACCCTACCTAGACTACTAGTCATATAACCCATATAACCCTACCTAGACTACTAGTCATATAACCCATATAACCCTACCTAGACTACTAGTCATATAACCCATATAACCCTACCTAGACTACTAGTCATATAACCCATATAACCCTACCTAGACTACTAGTCATATAACCCATATAACCCGTATAGCCCTACCTAGACTACTAGTCATATAACCCATATAACCCTACCTAGACTACTAGTCATATAACCCTACCTAGACTACTAGTCATATAACCCTACCTAGATTACTAGTCATATAACCCTACCTAGACTACTAGTCATATAACCCATATAACCCTACCTAGACTACTAGTCATATAACCCATATAACCCTACCTAGACTACTAGTCATATACCCATATAACCCTACCTAGACTACTAGTCATATAACCCATATAACCCTACCTAGACTACTAGTTATATAACCCATATAACCCATATAACCCTACCTAGACTACTAGTCATATAACCCATATAACCCTACCTAGACTACTAGTTATATAACCCATATAACCCATATAACCCATATAACCCTACCTAGACTACTAGTCATATAACCCTACCTAGACTACTAGTCATATAACCCTACCTAGACTACTAGTCATATAACCCATATAACCCTACCTAGACTACTAGTCATATAACCCATATAACCCATATAACCCTACCTAGACTACTAGTCATATAACCCTACCTAGACTACTAGTCATGTAACCCATATAACCCTACCTAGACTACTAGTCATATAACCCATATAACCCATATAACCCTACCTAGACTACTAGTCATATAACCCATATAACCCATATAACCCTACCTAGACTACTAGTCATATAACCCATATAACCCTACCTAGACTACTAGTCATATAACCCATATAACCCTACCTAGACTACTAGTCATATAACCCATATAACCCATATAACCCTACCTAGACTACTAGTCATATAACCCATATAACCCTACCTAGACTACTAGTCATATAACCCATATAACCCATATAACCCTACCTAGACTACTAGTCATATAACCCTACCTAGACTACTAGTCATATAACCCATATAACCCTACCTAGACTACTAGTCATATAACCCATATAACCCTACCTAGACTACTAGTCATATAGCCCTACCTAGACTACTAGTCATATAACCCATATAACCCTACCTAGACTACTAGTCATATAACCCATATAACCCTACCTAGACTACTAGTCATATAACCCTACCTAGACTACTAGTCATATAACCCATATAACCCATATAACCCTACCTAGACTACTAGTCATATAACCCTACCTAGACTACTAGTCATATAACCCTACCTAGACTACTAGTCATATAACCCATATAACCCTACCTAGACTACTAGTCATATAACCCATATAACCCTACCTAGACTACTAGTCATAAAACCCATATAACCCATATAACCCTACCTAGACTACTAGTTATATAACCCATATAACCCTACCTAGACTACTAGTCAAATAACCCATATAACCCATATAACCCATATAACCCATATAACCCTACCTAGACTACTAGTCATATAACCCATATAACCCTACCTAGACTACTAGTCATATAACCCATATAACCCATATAACCCATATAACCCATATAACCCATATAACCCTACCTAGACTACTAGTCATATAACCCTACCTAGACTACTAGTCATATAACCCATATAACCCTACCTAGACTACTAGTCATATAACCCATATAACCCTACCTAGACTACTAGTCATATAACCCATATAACCCTACCTAGACTACTAGTCATATAACCCATATAACCCTACCTAGACTACTAGTAATATAACCCTACCTAGACTACTAGTCATATAACCCATATAGCCCTACCTAGACTACTAGTCATATAACCCATATAGCCCTACCTAGACTACTAGTCATATAACCCTACCTAGACTACTAGTCATATAACCCATATAACCCTACCTAGACTACTTGTCATATAGCCCATATAACCCTACCTAGACTACTAGTCATATAACCCATATAACCCTACCTAGACTACTAGTCATATAACCCATATAACCCTACCTAGACTACTAGTCATATAACCCATATAACCCTACCTAGACTACTAGTCATATAACCCATATAACCCTACCTAGACTACTAGTCATATAACCCATATAACCCTACCTAGACTACTAGTCATATAGCCCTACCTAGACTACTAGTCATATAACCCTACCTAGACTACTAGTCATACCTAGACTACTAGTCATATAACCCTACCTAGACTACTAGTCATACCTAGACTACTAGTCATATAGCCCTACCTAGACTACTAGTCATATAGCCCTACCTACACTACTAGTCATATAACCCTACCTAGACTACTAGTCATACCTAGACCTCTAGTCATATAACCCTACCTAGACTACTAGTCATACCTAGACTACTAGTCATATAACCCTACCTAGACTACTAGTCATATAACCCATATAACCCTACCTAGACTACTAGTAATATAACCCTACCTAGACTACTAGTCATATAACCCATATAACCCTACCTAGACTACTAGTCATATAACCCTACCTAGACTACTAGTCATATAACCCATATAACCCTACCTAGACTACTAGTCATATAACCCATATAACCCTACCTAGACTACTAGTCATATAACCCATATAACCCTACCTAGACTACTAGTCATATAACCCATATAACCCTACCTAGACTACTAGTCATATAACCCATATAACCCTACCTAGACTACTAGTCATATAACCCATATAACCCTACCTAGACTACTAGTCATATAACCCATATAACCCTACCTAGACTACTAGTCATAAAACCCATATAACCCATATAACCCTACCTAGACTACTAGTTATATAACCCATATAACCCTACCTAGACTACTAGTCATATAACCCATATAACCCATATAACCCATATAACCCTACCTAGACTACTAGTCATATAACCCATATAACCCTACCTAGACTACTAGTCATATAACCCATATAACCCATATAACCCATATAACCCATATAACCCATATAACCCTACCTAGACAACTAGTCATATAACCCATATAACCCTACCTAGACTACTAGTCATATAACCCATATAACCCATATAACCCTACCTAGACTACTAGTCATATAACCCTACCTAGACTACTAGTCATATAACCCATATAACCCTACCTAGACTACTAGTCATATAACCCATATAACCCTACCTAGACTACTAGTCATATAACCCATATAACCCTACCTAGACTACTAGTCATATAACCCATATAACCCTACCTAGACTACTAGTAATATAACCCTACGTAGACTACTAGTCATATAACCCATATAGCCCTACCTAGACTACTAGTCATATAACCCATATAGCCCTACCTAGACTACTAGTCATATAACCCTACCTAGACTACTAGTCATATAACCCATATAACCCTACCTAGACTACTAGTCATATAGCCCATATAACCCTACCTAGACTACTAGTTATATAACCCATATAGCCCTACCTAGACTACTAGTCATATAACCCATATAACCCTACCTAGACTACTAGTCATATAACCCATATAACCCTACCTAGACTACTAGTCATATAACCCATATAACCCTACCTAGACTACTAGTCATATAACCCATATAACCCTACCTAGACTACTAGTCATATAACCCATATAACCCTACCTAGACTACTAGTCATATAGCCCTACCTAGACTACTAGTCATATAACCCTACCTAGACTACTAGTCATACCTAGACTACTAGTCATATAACCCTACCTAGACTACTAGTCATACCTAGACTACTAGTCATATAGCCCTACCTAGACTACTAGTCATATAGCCCTACCTAGACTACTAGTCATATAACCCTACCTAGACTACTAGTCATACCTAGACTACTAGTCATATAACCCTACCTAGACTACTAGTCATACCTAGACTACTAGTCATATAACCCTACCTAGACTACTAGTCATATAACCCATATAACCCTACCTAGACTACTAGTAATATAACCCTACCTAGACTACTAGTCATATAACCCATATAACCCTACCTAGACTACTAGTCATATAACCCTACCTAGACTACTAGTCATATAACCCATATAACCCTACCTAGACTACTAGTCATATAACCCATATAACCCTACCTAGACTACTAGTCATATAACCCATATAACCCTACCTAGACTACTAGTCATATAACCCATATAACCCTACCTAGACTACTAGTCATATAACCCATATAACCCTACCTAGACTACTAGTCATATAACCCATATAACCCTACCTAGACTACTAGTCATATAACCCATATAACCCTACCTAGACTACTAGTCATATAACCCATATAACCCTACCTAGACTACTAGTCATATAACCCATATAACCCTACCTAGACTACTAGTAATATAACCCTACCTAGACTACTAGTCATATAACCCATATAACCCTACCTAGACTACTAGTCATATAACCCATATAACCCTACCTAGACTACTAGTAATATAACCCTACCTAGACTACTAGTCATATAACCCATATAACCCTACCTAGACTACTAGTCATATAACCCATATAACCCATATATCCCTACCTAGACTACTAGTCATATAACCCTACCTAGACTACTAGTCATATAACCCATATAACCCTACCTAGACTACTAGTCATATAACCCATATAACCCTACCTAGACTACTAGTCATATAACCCTACCTAGACTACTAGTCATATAACTCATATAACCCATATAACCCTACCTAGACTACTAGTCATATAACCCTACCTAGACTACTAGTCATATAACCCATATAACCCTACCTAGACTACTAGTCATATAACCCATATAACCCTACCTAGACTACTAG
Organism: Salvelinus alpinus; assembly: GCF_045679555.1. NCBI lineage: Eukaryota > Metazoa > Chordata > Actinopteri > Salmoniformes > Salmonidae > Salvelinus > Salvelinus alpinus. The sequence continues at coordinate 1,536,098 of NC_092093.1, read as the reverse complement.
TCATATAACCCATATAACCCTACCTAGACTACTAGTCATATAACCCTACCTAGACTACTAGTCATATAACCCATATAACCCTACCTAGACTACTAGTCATATAACCCTACCTAGACTACTAGTCATATAACCCATATAACCCTACCTAGACTACTAGTCATATAACCCTACCTAGACTACTAGTCATATAACCCATATAGCCCTACCTAGACTACTAGTCATATAACCCATATAGCCCTACCTAGACTACTAGTCATATAACCCTACCTAGACTACTAGTCATATAACCCATATAACCCTACCTAGACTACTTGTCATATAGCCCATATAACCCTACCTAGACTACTAGTCATATAACCCATATAACCCTACCTAGACTACTAGTCATATAACCCATATAACCCTACCTAGACTACTAGTCATATAACCCATATAACCCTACCTAGACTACTAGTCATATAACCCATATAACCCTACCTAGACTACTAGTCATATAACCCATATAACCCTACCTAGACTACTAGTCATATAGCCCTACCTAGACTACTAGTCATATAACCCTACCTAGACTACTAGTCATACCTAGACTACTAGTCATATAACCCTACCTAGACTACTAGTCATACCTAGACTACTAGTCATATAGCCCTACCTAGACTACTAGTCATATAGCCCTACCTACACTACTAGTCATATAACCCTACCTAGACTACTAGTCATACCTAGACCTCTAGTCATATAACCCTACCTAGACTACTAGTCATACCTAGACTACTAGTCATATAACCCTACCTAGACTACTAGTCATATAACCCATATAACCCTACCTAGACTACTAGTAATATAACCCTACCTAGACTACTAGTCATATAACCCATATAACCCTACCTAGACTACTAGTCATATAACCCTACCTAGACTACTAGTCATATAACCCATATAACCCTACCTAGACTACTAGTCATATAACCCATATAACCCTACCTAGACTACTAGTCATATAACCCATATAACCCTACCTAGACTACTAGTCATATAACCCATATAACCCTACCTAGACTACTAGTCATATAACCCATATAACCCTACCTAGACTACTAGTCATATAACCCATATAACCCTACCTAGACTACTAGTCATATAACCCATATAACCCTACCTAGACTACTAGTCATAAAACCCATATAACCCATATAACCCTACCTAGACTACTAGTTATATAACCCATATAACCCTACCTAGACTACTAGTCATATAACCCATATAACCCATATAACCCATATAACCCTACCTAGACTACTAGTCATATAACCCATATAACCCTACCTAGACTACTAGTCATATAACCCATATAACCCATATAACCCATATAACCCATATAACCCATATAACCCTACCTAGACAACTAGTCATATAACCCATATAACCCTACCTAGACTACTAGTCATATAACCCATATAACCCATATAACCCATATAACCCTACCTAGACTACTAGTCATATAACCCTACCTAGACTACTAGTCATATAACCCATATAACCCTACCTAGACTACTAGTCATATAACCCATATAACCCTACCTAGACTACTAGTCATATAACCCATATAACCCTACCTAGACTACTAGTCATATAACCCATATAACCCTACCTAGACTACTAGTAATATAACCCTACGTAGACTACTAGTCATATAACCCATATAGCCCTACCTAGACTACTAGTCATATAACCCATATAGCCCTACCTAGACTACTAGTCATATAACCCTACCTAGACTACTAGTCATATAACCCATATAACCCTACCTAGACTACTAGTCATATAGCCCATATAACCCTACCTAGACTACTAGTTATATAACCCATATAGCCCTACCTAGACTACTAGTCATATAACCCATATAACCCTACCTAGACTACTAGTCATATAACCCATATAACCCTACCTAGACTACTAGTCATATAACCCATATAACCCTACCTAGACTACTAGTCATATAACCCATATAACCCTACCTAGACTACTAGTCATATAACCCATATAACCCTACCTAGACTACTAGTCATATAACCCTACCTAGACTACTAGTCATACCTAGACTACTAGTCATATAACCCTACCTAGACTACTAGTCATACCTAGACTACTAGTCATATAGCCCTACCTAGACTACTAGTCATATAGCCCTACCTAGACTACTAGTCATATAACCCTACCTAGACTACTAGTCATACCTAGACTACTAGTCATATAACCCTACCTAGACTACTAGTCATACCTAGACTACTAGTCATATAACCCTACCTAGACTACTAGTCATATAACCCATATAACCCTACCTAGACTACTAGTAATATAACCCTACCTAGACTACTAGTCATATAACCCATATAACCCTACCTAGACTACTAGTCATATAACCCTACCTAGACTACTAGTCATATAACCCATATAACCCTACCTAGACTACTAGTCATATAACCCATATAACCCTACCTAGACTACTAGTCATATAACCCATATAACCCTACCTAGACTACTAGTCATATAACCCATATAACCCTACCTAGACTACTAGTCATATAACCCATATAACCCTACCTAGACTACTAGTCATATAACCCATATAACCCTACCTAGACTACTAGTCATATAACCCATATAACCCTACCTAGACTACTAGTCATATAACCCATATAACCCTACCTAGACTACTAGTCATATAACCCATATAACCCTACCTAGACTACTAGTAATATAACCCTACCTAGACTACTAGTCATATAACCCATATAACCCTACCTAGACTACTAGTCATATAACCCATATAACCCTACCTAGACTACTAGTAATATAACCCTACCTAGACTACTAGTCATATAACCCATATAACCCTACCTAGACTACTAGTCATATAACCCATATAACCCATATATCCCTACCTAGACTACTAGTCATATAACCCTACCTAGACTACTAGTCATATAACCCATATAACCCTACCTAGACTACTAGTCATATAACCCATATAACCCTACCTAGACTACTAGTCATATAACCCTACCTAGACTACTAGTCATATAACTCATATAACCCATATAACCCTACCTAGACTACTAGTCATATAACCCTACCTAGACTACTAGTCATATAACCCATATAACCCTACCTAGACTACTAGTCATATAACCCATATAACCCTACCTAGACTACTAGTCATATAACCCATATAACCCTACCTAGACTACTAGTCATATAACCCTACCTAGACTACTAGTCATATAACCCATATAACCCTACCTAGACTACTAGTCATATAACCCTACCTAGACTACTAGTCATATAACCCATATAACCCTACCTAGACTACTAGTCATATAACCCTACCTAGACTACTAGTCATATAACCCATATAACCCTACCTAGACTACTAGTCATATAACCCATATAACCCTACCTAGACTACTAGTCATATAACCCTACCTAGACTACTAGTCATATAACCCTACCTAGACTACTAGTCATATAACCCATATAACCCTACCTAGACTACTAGTCATATAACCCATATAACCCTACCTAGACTACTAGTCATATAACCCATATAACCCTACCTAGACTACTAGTCATATAACCCATATAGCCCTACCTAGACTACTAGTCATATAACCCATATAACCCTACCTAGACTACTAGTCATATAACCCTACCTAGACTACTAGTCATATAACCCATATAACCCTACCTAGACTACTAGTCATATAACCCATATAACCCTACCTAGACTACTAGTAATATAACCCATATAGCCCTACCTAGACTACTAGTAATATAACCCTACCTAGACTACTAGTCATATAACCCATATAACCCTACCTAGACTACTAGTCATATAACCCTACCTAGACTACTAGTCATATAACCCATATAGCCCTACCTAGACTACTAGTCATATAACCCATATAGCCCTACCTAGACTACTAGTCATATAACCCATATAGCCCTACCTAGACTACTAGTCATATAACCCTACCTAGACTACTAGTCATATAACCCATATAACCCTACCTAGACTACTAGTCATATAACCCATATAACCCTACCTAGACTATTAGTCATATAACCCATATAGCCCTACCTAGACTACTAGTCATATAACCCATATAACCCTACCTAGACTACTAGTCATATAACCCATATAACCCTACCTAGACTACTAGTCATATAACCCATATAACCCTACCTAGACTACTAGTCATATAACCCATATAACCCTACCTAGACTACTAGTCATATAACCCATATAGCCCTACCTAGACTACTAGTCATAAAACCCATATAACCCATATAACCCTACCTAGACTACTAGTCATATAACCCATATAACCCTACCTAGACTACTAGTCATATAACCCATATAACCCTACCTAGACTACTAGTCATATAACCCATATAGCCCTACCTAGACTACTAGTCATATAACCCATATAACCCTACCTAGACTACTAGTCATATAACCCATATAACCCTACCTAGACTACTAGTCATATAACCCATATAACCCTACCTAGACTACTAGTCATATAACCCATATAACCCTACCTAGACTACTAGTCATATAACCCATATAACCCATATAACCTTACCTAGACTACTAGTCATATAACCCATATAACCCATATAACCCTACCTAGACTACTAGTCATATAACCCTACCTAGACTACTAGTCATATAACCCATATAACCCTACCTAGACTACTAGTCATATAACCCTACCTAGACTACTAGTCATATAACCCATATAACCCTACCTAGACTACTAGTCATATAGCCCATATAACCCTACCTAGACTACTAGTTATATAACCCATATAGCCCTACCTAGACTACTAGTCATATAACCCATATAACCCTACCTAGACTACTAGTCATATAACCCATATAACCCTACCTAGACTACTAGTCATATAACCCATATAACCCTACCTAGACTACTAGTCATATAACCCTACCTAGACTACTAGTCATATAACCCATATAACCCTACCTAGACTACTAGTCATATAACCCATATAACCCTACCTAGACTACTAGTCATATAACCCATATAGCCCTACCTAGACTACTAGTCATATAACCCATATAACCCTACCTAGACTACTAGTCATATAACCCATATAACCCTACCTAGACTACTAGTCATATAACCCATATAACCCATATAACCCTACCTAGACTACTAGTCATATAACCCATATAACCCTACCTAGACTACTAGTCATATAACCCATATAACCCTACCTAGACTACTAGTCATATAACCCATATAACCCTACCTAGACTACTAGTCATATAACCCATATAACCCATATAACCCTACCTAGACTACTAGTCATATAACCCATATAACCCTACCTAGACTACTAGTCATATAACCCATATAACCCTACCTAGACTACTAGTCATATAACCCATATAACCCATATAACCCTACCTAGACTACTAGTCATATAACCCATATAACCCTACCTAGATTACTAGTCATATAACCCATATAACCCTACCTAGATTACTAGTCATATAACCCATATAACCCTACCTAGACTACTAGTCATATAACCCATATAACCCTACCTAGACTACTAGTCATATAACCCTACCTAGACTACTAGTCATATAACCCTACCTAGACTACTAGTCATATAACCCATATAACCCTACCTAGACTACTAGTATATCATATAACCCTACCTAGACTACTAGTCATATAACCCATATAACCCTAACTAGACTACTAGTAATATAACCCATATAACCCTAACTAGACTACTAGTAATATAACCCATATAACCCTACCTAGACTACTAGTCATATAACCCATATAACCCTACCTAGACTACTAGTCATATAACCCATATAGCCCTAACTAGACTACTAGTAATATAACCCATATAACCCTACCTAGACTACTAGTCATATAACCCATATAACCCTACCTAGACTACTAGTCATATAACCCATATAACCCTACCTAGACTACTAGTCATATAACCCATATAACCCTACCTAGACTACTAGTCATATAACCCATATAACCCTACCTAGACTACTAGTCATATAACCCATATAACCCTACCTAGACTACTAGTAATATAACCCATATAACCCTACCTAGACTACTAGTCATATAACCCATATAACCCTACCTAGACTA